>NC_056731.1:727172721-727315221 GCF_019279795.1 Protopterus annectens
AGGTGAAGTCCCAAAACAAGAAATAAACCCTTATCAGCGTCAATGAATAGATGAGATCCCTTATCAAATACTATAAAGTTAGCTGCAAGAACAGAATTGGAGCACATAGTAAAGACAACCACAAGGCCTCATACAGTTATGTAAACAATCTCCATGGCAATACCAAGAATTTTTCTGAGCTACTAGACATGGTACCTCCCAGACTGAGACAACAAATGATGCCAATATACTGGCTGGCATCTTGAGCGCAAACATTACCACTCAGTCCCCCCAAAGGACCAATCACAATACCATTACACCACCAGGTAGCCAGTATTACTTCACCACAGGTTATAACACTACTGCCCCAGGCCAAGAATACAGCTTCTATGGCACCTGAGAATACCCCTGCCTGTGTTCTACATGAACTGCAGAGTGTCCTGGCACCTTACCTGAATGCAATGTTCAAGCACAACCTCACCTCAGGCTTTGTCCATACTGAATTGTGCACTGAAACAATCACCCCACTCCACAAATGAGTTGTAACTACAGACCCCGAATAACACTGCCCCAAATGCCTGACAAGTCTGTTATGCAAAGCTATGGAATGCATTATCATGCAACTAATAAACAGGGATATGTGAATCTGCAGACTCAATATCCCACACAGTTTATCTTTGTGAAGGGTAGATCATACCTGCTCATTCAACCTGGTCAACTTTTTGGCATCAATCACCTGAGCTGTGGATGAGGGCAAGGTAACACATACACCTTACATTGATCTGGCCAAAGCCTTTGATAACATTCCCCGCTCACTAAGCTAGGCATCAACCCCTATATCACTAGGTGGGAAAAGAGGCACAAACACAGGGGTAGATTGGACATACTGCTGTCTTACATTGAGACAGTTGCAGATGTCACTGGGTCTGTTGTAACATCCTTTATGAGGAATATGATGTGGGAAATACCAATAGATGTGAGTATTTACTGACTGCATTCCCCAAATTCCCAACTGATTTACCAAGGACACCAACAGTCTGGTGAACACACAAAACATAATAGGCAGACATGTGGCCAGTCTGTGGACAGCATGCCAGTGGAGAGGTATGTCAGAGACATATCACTGTGAGTCTTTACATCACACATTAAATGCATTTCCACATAAACCCTGTCAAGCTATCAATCCACCATGTGTATAACACCACTGATGACATAGAATCTGTTCACAAATCTGAGGATATGTAGCCCATGTTGGTTGGCTGTCTCCACATGTCCTATCCTGTGATGTACTGCCACCCACTGTATGTGAATTTGTAGGCCACCACCTCTGTAACATCCCTCACACAAGCAAGGAAATAGGGCAAGGCCCAAATTAAGGAATGTCACATATGTTGGAACTAGCAGCAGTGTCCAGGCCCACACCATAATTCAATGTGGACACCTACATAGTGGTATGGCCTTAGCAAGACCTGATATTGGCTTATCTGTACAGAGGACAGACAGAAAGTAGATAGCCAACAGGTTATGCATTAGAATTAATGTTTTGAAAGATACACATCTGACACAGAAAGGTATGCCATTACTACATGACAGCAGTTATCAATGGCATTTCCAAAAAACATACTAGTCTACAGTTATCAACATATCAGATCAATATCCAATAGGAGATGCATATAAACATACAGCTCAAACACCAAGAACAATGTAGTCAGCATTCAGAGTCCAGCTTTGCATGCAGGGGTGCATAGTTCCAGTACTACAATCTGCAATCTACTCTTACTTGAAAAAGCACTGTTAAAAGTACTAACGTAATGATACAATAGATGTTAAATGTTTTCTGTCAATCAGTGCACTGCAACTGGTGTAACATGCAAGTGTGACTGAATATAGATAAAAGATTGTGGTACTACCCATGTATACCCAGGTGTCCCATACAGTATAGTCACACCCCTTGCTACTGTAATGACAGCACATAGAAGCACATGTACAGGAAATTAAATACACTTATTAAAGATGTCATTACCCTGCTCTTTTATCAGACCAGAATGTGATCACTGGTTACCAGGGCTAAGTATGCTTAGCAGGTGTAAGCATTGCTTAAATGTAAATGCTAAGCAGATTTGCACACTGGTAAGCAAAGCCTACATGGTGTAAGCGCCTTTTCCTTTAACTGTATGTTAGCACCACTTACTGTCACACAAACCCGGCAAACACTCTCAAAGCTGCCCAAAACTGCCATAACCACTCTGTATCCAACAATCCTTGTTCTACCTAGCAACAAAATAAATGGTCTTTGCAGGTTTTGAACTCAGGACGCTGCATACCATAGCCTATGAAATTTACCAGTAAGTCACCTCAATGGACTGCTTGAGGAAGTTTTCCCAAACATACCGTTTTTACAGCCATTTTACAACAGGAAAGAGACAAGTGTGCAATTAGGCAGGATTGGTATCTATAAATATATATTATATAGATATATATATATATATCTGAATAGAAACATACATAGAGAAAGAGTGAGATTTGTAATGTCTACAACAATATATAAATATACATATATATATATATATATATATATATATATATATATATATATGTAAAATGAATGGGCAAAAACAAACTACTAAAAACAAATGAGAGAGAAACTACACAGTCGCACAAGACAAAATGGTACAAACGAAATAATTAAGCGCTTTTTGTTTATTCCAATAAATAAACTTCTTCAGATCAAGTAAAACAAAGCATCACAATTTAAATACTCTTTGGGCTGGTGCTTACAAAGACAATTAACAACTTAAAGTGAAAGTTCACTTACAAAACATGCCCATCTGAGGAACACAACTAGACTAAAAACTGCTTTTAAGGCAGAAACTGAAGATACAAATAATCAAACTAACAAAACAACTAGTATTATCTATAATAAAATAAAATGAAAAATCTAGCCTAATACTGTATTAGCAGGGCAGAAAAATATTATTAATAACAGGAGCAAAAAAAACTCCAATGATGTTTGTACAACTAGTGTAATACTAATACCTGAGTTTACACACTAAACTGTGAACCTCTGATGTAAACGTAATTAATAATGATAATAAAAGATTTCAACAAACAATACACATATAGTGATTAAATAGAAATCCTCAAACATTACAATAGAAAAATCATACATGTATGAAAAATAAAAAAATAAAGAATGAATAAACAATAAAAGTAAAAGTAAGAACCTAACGTAGCCTACCTGTTAAGGCTCCTAAGTTTAAGAACACTACTTAAAGAACAGTTCTCATTCAGACCTCGTGTACTATATGCATTGAGTCTAATTTGCCAAAGCAGCTCACTATCTATATATATATATATATATATATATATATATATATATATATATACGCACACACACATGTATATATATATATATATATATATATATATATATATATATATATATATATATATATATATATATATACATATATATATATATATATATATACATAGATATATATAGATATATATATATATATGCATACATGTCCCAAAATGCCCATACAAACATATGCTACTGATAGACCACAGTTGGATACAAAAGCAGACATGACACTCACATCTGCCCCCCCCCCAAGTCCAAATAAATAAGTGAACAGTACACTGCTACAAAATCATGATAGGCCATACACAATGGCCAGATATACAACAACCTCTTAGCAAAACAAATAAAATGTCTGAATATAGCAAAGGAAAATACAGCCAGCCAGTAAGTCACACATGTTTATTATACTCTGATGTATTGGCCAAAGCCTTCCAGGAGTAAACATTAACAGAAATGCATGCCTTAATCACAAGAAGCAATTAAAACCTAATTACATAACTGAATACACAGCCTCCAATTACACTCATCATTTAACCTCCTATGGTATAAAGTATCACAGTTAATACATTGGGTCTGTACATAACAATTGTCCTTTTATGACTGTTTCAGCACACTGAGGAACAGACGTTTTGAAAAACAGTACCTTGAGACCCACCACTATCCCCATGATAAGATTTATTCAAATGTACAGCTATAGAACTGAAATATTTCTTATCATTAATACAACTGACATGTTCTAACAGCCTAGTTTTAAAACATGTGTTACTGTCCCTCACATAAAATATGTTACAAGGCCATCTAAGAACATTCTCTATACACCAACCTCTTGAATGTACAGACTTCAACATGTTTTGCAGCCTATCCCCTCAGCAGGAATTACAGCCGTAAATAATGATAGACCAGTATACATATCCACCTACTACTATATGACATTTGGACAAAGCCTGACATAATTTGTGGACAGAAGCCCAAATACATGGCCATTCATGAAATATTGCTGTTATACACTGAGAAAGTTGGTGGTGTTACATGGTTTGTTTAAACATATATTTTCTGAGGGATATAAAGTCAGAAAAACAAATGGATGTTACTATCTACATAATGCAATCACCAGAGTATGCTACTGAGTTGCCAAGGACAACACCTGTTTGGGGAAAAGCCCATACATAACAGGCTAATCTGTGGCCATTTTGTGGATGGCCCTACAGTTGAAAACTATGCAGAGATGGAACTTTGTCAGACTGAAACTCATGCAGAAGTAGTATGTGCAGACAAACCCTGTTAAACTAACAGTATTCCAGACATATAACAGCTATACTCACATTCTGCCCCTAAGTCTTGAATCTTCCCCACCATTTAGTTGGCTTGTCTCCACAGGTCTTGTTGTAAAAGGTAGTATCTCACAAAACTCCAGGATGTCTTCCTCACAAATAAGGGAAAAGGCCAATGCCCACATGGAATACTCATTTATAGGTGTGTGTTGCCAAGACATTGGCTATTGGAAGAACTACACAGCTGCTCTGCATGCAGTTAGTAAGTGGGGAATCCCAATGGGTGCACAGGCCATCACCTGGTCATGACAATCACCTAAAACAGCCATGCTTCCACCTATTCAAACCAGCTCTATCCCTGTAGTGCACAGAGAGAGAGAGAGAGAGAGAGAGAGAGAGAGATAACAAATTAAACATAAAGTGGAAAAGAGAAGAAAGAAAAAAGATAAGTGGAACATGTAGACAAGTAATTGAATGTAGTACCTGGTCTATTATAATGAGAAATAGGATTTGGAGGAATATATGCCCCAGCAACACATGCTGTACTAATATGCTGCTAAACAGCTGCTATGGCCATAGCATCTGGCCGTCTCTACAGTGGGAGATTTCACAGACATACCTCTCAACTGTACAGATCTTCACAGAATGTCCACATTTTGCCATCATGTATTTTTGTCTGTTCCTCCTGAAATTTGGACTTTTCTGGCAAATAGCTGAGGATTGAATTGATCAGGTAATGCCAAAAACTTAAGTTTAAGACTCCACATCCTTAAGAATATTCACCATAATGCTAAATGTATCATTCTATGAACATCCTATGTTTCTAAATGGAATATTTCAAGTCTGTCCCTATTTAACCCCCATCATTTTAGGCATTGCCCAGATGTGATGCTCTGAGAGGTTGTGAAGTGGGATCACAGCTCAGGAGCCTGACTCACCCTGGGAAAGGACAGCTCATATATGACAACCACAGGGGTGTCTGTCAAACAGTTGTGACTGTGCCACTGCTAGGCCAGTTAATGGGATGTTTTCCATATCCATGTTGCATGTGATCATGAGTATGACACATGTTTGCCTTGTAAAGCTAAGAGACATATATATGCCATGTGCATAGTAAAGTATTGTTGCAGATGTGTGTTGAACTGCATGTGATATCCTGAATTAATAACATTTAACTGTACAATATTCTGCTAGACAATAAGCACATTTGTGACTGATATCTGTAGTCACATACAAATATGCCTGTGTTATGTCAGCCAAACCATTGGCAGGTCTGTGAGCAATGACATTGTAACATAATAGCCTACTTATGACTGTTGAACATCTTCCAGGTTATCACAGTGATGTCAAACCATACTGTGCAATCAATGTACTAATGTATGGCGCAGCTATATTAATACAGTATCAATACTGATGTCCCCTTTGACACCCATTTATGTGTGCCATTGTCCAGACATACTGCTGTAACAGGTTGAGATGTTTGATTGAGAGACAAGACTGTAACTACAGTGTGCCATACTAACATACAACAGAAATGTATACCAGGTATCCCCTGAGCACTGGAAGACATAATACTAAATCACATGGGTTTCAAACATTCAGGTACATAGGTTGTGCATGTTGCATATGTGTGCAATATCAGTGTCAGTGCATACAACAGACAGAAATGTGTACAGTTACTAGTTGTTGCAGTGCCCTGACACTGATATTGGTACTAGAGTAGGCATGATATTCAGCTATTAATCAGATAAGTGTCCACCTGTGTTATAACCCTCTCTCCATGCCTATCACTACCAGCTATATCCACAGCTATATACAGTGGATATCACACATGTACACACCCCTGTTACACTGCCAGGTATGTGTGCTGTATGACAATCAGACCACAGAAGATCATTTCATAATGTTTCTCATCTTTATGTGACTCCTAACCTGTACAAGTCCATTGAAATACAATCAAAGGTGGTTCTACAAAGGTGACCAACTATTGCCAAGTGAAGATGTGCCATGAAGTTAGAGTCTAGACCAAGATGAATGAATGCTGTAACCATCTCAAGAGGTGCATACATAACACACCAGTTTTAGGGTGTGCACATTCATTCAGCTGGCTTACAGTACTGAGTATTATTTCCATATATTTTCACAGACCTGATTGTTACGTTTTCAATTGAATTGTACAAGCTATAGGTCACACTACAGGTGGAAATTGTTATGAAATGTGTTATTGTGGTGTCATGTTCCTATTACACAAATACCAGGCATTGTATCAGGGGTGTGTACTTTTTATATCCACTGTAGCTATATGGACACAACAGTACCTGTCCTGTATATCCAGACTCCACCAAGGTAGAGTAATCCCCTTTGGTGGACAGCAGCAATACACAAACCATATAATAGGTTGCTACATTGGCTGTGCAGGGACACATAGGTGCAGGCAATAACTCTGAAGCAAATCTACCTATATCTGAGCAAGCATGTAGGTTCACAGGTGACTTTGTAAGACTGATTATGACTATAAATTGGTAATATCCACACTACCAAGGACAATTGCAACCATGTTTCCACATATGTTGCAAGTCTCAGATGAAACAATACAATTCACCCTGTACTGGGGGTAAAAAACACCTCATACACACACATGCCATGGATATGGGCAACATGCATCACACAGGTTATGTGGGAACATCGCCACCCTGTCCACCCCAGTTGTACAGGGAGATATGCATATCAAACACACTCCTCCTCTCAACAATGGTGAGCATGTACATATTGCCTACTGATGGCAACAACAGCATATCTCCATGGGGCATAATAACATCAGTGTTTGCTTCCTACATGACCTCAGGCATGTGCTCAAAGCTCCATCACACGCCTCAGTCAAACACAGACCTGCCACCATCCACACACGATCCATATGGAAAATGCCCACTGTCAACCCTCTACACAGAAATGAATGGAGGTTAGAGGATTATGCAATCAAGTGTCCAGCACTGAGGGAAATAAGATAACTCAGGGACAGGCATGTAATGCAAGCTGCTATAGCCATGATAGCTTGGAGGGTTTTGGTGTAGTGTGGATTGTTTGCAAGGAATATCCACTGTTGCTGTGCATTTTGTCAACCGTATCAGGTCCTGTGACCTTTTTCATGTTTATGTCTTCCAGGTAACATGCAGAATGCTTGCCCGCCAGCATTCTCTGTTGGGGAAACATAAATCATCACCCGATATATGATTGGACATTATACCCTGTCATTTGGACAGTGAGCAGAAGATGTGCAGGAGAGGACTGCCCTGTAGAACAGTGTGGTCCACAGGATAAATTATGCCAGCCTGCACAGCAGAACCTATGAGCATGTACTGCATCAGATCACCGACTTCAAATGCCATGCCCATCAATGGGCTGCTGCTGTAGTGAGGGACTGATTAGCCACAAGTGGGGGCCCAGCTATCCAGCCCCTACTAACACCAAACAAGGAGCTCCTCACCACACTTGGGCCACACGCCGAATGCCCAAACCATGATGTTGAGGGAAGCATTGTAGAGGTGGGCTGCACACACACACTCACACACACACACACACACACACACACACACACACACACACACACACACACACACACACACACACAGACACTGGATGAGGAGCATGCAGGTAAGGGCCCAGTGGGGATTAGTACACTAATGTATCAGACATACATGTATCTGTATTGTATCTACATGTATGTGTCAGGTCTGATTGCAGTTGTGAATGGGGTTTTCTAATGCACAGAGGTGCACATCTATGGTGAGGACAAGACATTGTGTATTATTGTGGTTAGCACTGTAGATGTGCACTCATGCTGCATCCATCCTGTACCAAGGCCACATCTGCATCTGCTGACAATAACTCCCTCTCACAACTACCTAGGACCCTCTGGTCTGCATATGGGACAGCAGCCTGAAACAGGTGCGTATGACATTGTTCTGTTGTTGCTTGGCAATACCCCAGGCATGTGACGTGCATGCAATTTACCATGCTGATAACCATCAGTAATAGCTATATTGCTTTATGTAATAGCTATTTTGCTTGTTGTGCATGTTCACTTGTGCTGGAATTAACTGTATTGCATCACAGTGGTCACCACTGGGGCCTATCTGATGAGAACACAACAGTCCTGTAGCATACCTCACAACTTGTCAGTGCCAAGATGTCTGGACAGAGGCCAGCAAATTGCGCTGGACAAATTACCTAAGGTAAGGTCATGCGTGAAACATTATTGGTATACAGTGGATATAAATTGTGTACACAACCCTCTTATTAGGGTACAACCCAACACCCTAATAATGGTCAATTTCAACTACCCACAATTAACTGGGAGAACTACTCATTCACCAACTCTTTGCTCAATGTTTTCTGGAATTCATAGATTCCAATGCCTTGAATCAACTTATCCACACCCCCACCAGAGGCAGCAATATCCTAGACCTGGTCATTACCAACATGGGCAACCAGTGTTCCACACCAGAGGTCAATTCCTCATTGGTCAGATCCGACCAGCAGCTAATCAGCCTAGACATCCACATCCCGCCCCCACCCCCCATTTAGGGAAATCAACATAAAGAATTTCTCCAAAGCGAACTTTATGCTTCCTAAGACAGAAGTGGCAAACTTCACGACACCCATGCAGACAGACAATAGAGGTACAACTGTTGATTCCTACACAAATGCACTTTATAAGCACTTACACAAGTGCATGGATCATGCTATCCCTAACAGAACTAAGATGCTATCCTCCAAAAAAGGAAGTAAATCTGGTAGTCCCCTGACATAAACAAACTCTACAACAGAAGAAAAAAACTGTTGCAAAAAAGAGTAAAATCCCATGACTGGAAGAACTCCCTGATCAGCCTCTGTAAGAAGCTGAGATCCCTCATAAAATCTTCCAAAGCTAGTTATGAAAACAAAATCACCACTGATTCTAAATACAACCACAAAGTATTCAATAGCTATGTCAAGAATCTCAGTGGCAATACTCAGATCTGCTCTGAGTTACAGCACAATGGCACTAAATATACAGAACCAACTAATATTGCCAGCAACCTGGCGGATAGGTTCAGTGCTAACTTTACCCCCCCAACCCCCTAAAGGGCCCATCTCTATACCAGAAGAATGCAAAGTTCCTGTAATCATGGCTGCACAGGAAAAAACACACTCTCCAAAGCTAAGAACACAGCATCCATGGGACTTGACAACATCCCAGGCTGTGGTCTACATGAACTAGAGAATGAACTAGCACCCCACCTTAGCACCATGTTCAATCATAACCTCACCTCAGGCTTTGTGCCCACTGAATAGTGCACAGCGATGATTATCTCACTCCAAAAAGGGGGATCCATCATGGACCCCAGGAACTACTGCCCCATTACCCTAACAAGCCTGGTCTGCAAGGCCATGGAATGTACCATCATGGAACTTATAAATAAAGAAATTGGTAATCTCCAAACGCTGGACCCCACCCAGTTTGGGTTTATAAAAGGCAGATCATGTCTCCTAAACCTGATTGACTTCTTTGAAGCAGTCCCCAAAGCTGTAGACGAGGGTAAGGTGGTTCCCACAGCCTATTTAGATCTTGGCAAGGCTTTTGACACCATCCCCCCACTGGAATTATAGATAAACTCACTAACTAGGTATAAATCCCTATGTCACAAGATGGGTTGCCAGCTGTCTCACTGACAGAACCCACACTGTGAAAGTAGCAGACTCCAAATCTGACTTCCGACCAATGACAAGTGGAGTACCATAGGGTTCAGTCCTAGGTCCTCTCCTGTTTGGTATCTATTTTTCTGAAGTACAGGCTAACACAGAAGGTCTTTGGCTAATGAAGTTTGCAGATGATTGCAAACTAGGAGCCATAATTGAAACTCCTAATGATGTGGACATCCTACAAAAGGGCCTCACTGAGACAGATGCCTGGTGTCAAAGCCATGGCCTCAAGCTCAATGCCAAAAAGTGCATCATCATCCCCTTTGGTAAAAACTCTGTACCCATGAGCTACCACATAGGTGGTAGTCTACTTAACACTGAAAGTGTGATAAGAGACCTTGGGACACAGGTGGACAGTAGTTTCTCCTTTGATAATCACATCACCACAGTAGTCAGGAAATCCTTCTACATGGCACACCTCATCACAAAAGGTTTCTCATCGAGAAAAAAAGAGGTCATTGTTCCCCTCTACTCGTCATTCATTAGACCCATTATAAAGTACAACACCCCTTTTGGTATGTACCTCACAATAGATCTACAACAACTGGAAAGGCCACCAAAATACCTCACAAAGAGGATTACTGGCCTCAAACAGATGTCCACACAGACAGTCTAAAAAAACTCCAGCTTTACTCCATCGCATATCGCCTAGTCAGAGGTGATTTCTGCCTAACATACAAAGTTATGGCAAACCCAGAGCTGTTTGACATGCTCCACTTAAAGAAATTTCAATCCCTCTGAGCTACACACTCTATGGACCTAAACCTTGTCACCACAATAAATAAAACATGCTGCAAGGATAGATTCCTGTCCCAGAGACTTCCCATACTCTGGAACAAACTACCTATCTATATCAAACAAAGTTCCTCATTAGCACTCTTCAAGAAAAATCTTGATGACTGGATGGGAAATAGGAAATTCACCCCAGGGATCACCTCTGTGGCTCTGCTTAACAGGGGCACAGGAAAATAATTTTCTTGGGGGGCAAAAGCCAAGGTACCTTTTTGGCTAGGCTAGTATAGGACCTAGGGCTGATAGCCTAGTACCTACCCATGGACCTATAAGATGCAAGGTGTCCCTGTTACATACTAATGAGGACCACAATATGACAGTCCACACCTCTTCCAGCCTTTAATGTCACCCATAACAGGTATAGTTCACTTGTAATACCAAGTATCTGGACTCATGTATTGCGCCTACAAGGCTGGCCACCTGTGAGGGCATCAGGCATCCTATCAGCATGATGTTTCAATCAGGTATGATACCTCATGCTGCCATGTGTGTCAGTACACTCATTGTGGCCTATTTGGTTATAATATCCCATACATGGGCATTGTTAAGGCTTACAGACCACTTCTGACCACATATAGGTTTCAAACATATGGATATTCCATACAGATCTGTACAGAAGACTGTACAATTGTTTAACCTGCTGCATGTGAGGCAGATGCTGTTACCACACTATATTAACTAATGACAATGGGAGGTGATCACCAGCTGTTTATGGTATACACATCAAAATGGTATAAACAACACATGATATGATCCTCACACAAACAGTTGCCAGCATTAGTATTAGAACTCCTGCCTATCTAGGTAATCCTACTAGAGTGCTATGCAGTTATCAGATGTGCCACAAAGGTTGTACAGTTCTGTCTTTTCCAAAGATACTTCTAATGTGGATGACATCAACAGATCTACTAAATTGGAGTAAAGAGAAGTGTAAACGGTAGTATACAAGTCAAAAGTGGTATAAGCCAGACAGTACAGGATTCACAGACACATACATACACACACACATGCACACACACACACACACACACACACACACACACACACACACACACACACACACACACACACACACACACACACACACACACACACACACACACACACACACACACACACACACACACACACACACACACACACTCTTGCCAGTATTGTGATTAGACCTCCTGCCTATCTAGGTATTCTTACTATAGTACTACACAGTTATGAGATGCACCACAGAGCTTATATATTTCAATTTCTTCCAAAGGTACTTCTAAGGTGGATGACATCAACTGGTCTACTAAATTGGAGTGAAGGGAAGTATACCGATTACAATGGTATGAGCCAGACAGTACATGATTCACACACACCTGTCAGTATTGGGACTAGACCTCCTGCCTCTCTAGGTATGTCTACTATAGTGTTACTGAGTTATTGCACATGCCTCAGAGATTACTGAACTCTCACATGGCCAAAGCTGCTGATAACTGCTTAGCTGTGGTAAGGTATTAGAGGTGGCAGACAGTCTGCCTTCTGTTCCACCCATACATCATGCCAGTTCGTTCTGTCTTGCACTTCAACTAGCATTATGGCTTGACACTTCACCAGGTTATTGTATCAAGAAGTGTGGCACACCTGGGAGCCATCAACATTACTCGTTCATCATAGATGTAGCCCCAGTACTCACTAGTTCTGTCCACCTTTCCTGGCATGTTTGAAGGGCAGTTATCTGTGCTTTCACCCATTAACCTAGTGCACTTGTCCATTCTGGGGCACTGTTGCAACTGGCTCATGTGCACAGATAACCCTTCCCTCTAAACTCCAAACACACTGACCTGCGACGGTTACCCATCTATCACCTAATGTGGAAATATGCATTCTCCAGCAAAGACTGGATTAGCAGGTCAAGAGGATAACATCAACATCTGCACCACACCATGTGGAACATGTAGTTCACCATGACACCCACTTTGGCAGCCATGACATACAGTGAAAAAGCCACACACCCACCTTTCCAAAGGAACTAAATGGACATCTACCCAAACAGCACAGACTAGCAAGGCAGACACCATGACATGGCACATACCAAGGGACAAATATTTAACTTGCACAGTGTGCCCCCATCTTAAGCTCCTAAGGCTAACCACCTTGCACAATACAGTGATCATGGGTAACTCAATACTGTGGCACACACATCTCACTCAATAAGTTGAAAATGAAGCAGGTAACAGTCAAATCACATGCCAGCATCTAACACATGACATAGCCGGTCATGTCAGTTCACAACAACTATGTGTCTCACTCGCTATCCATGTGGGTGTGAATGACTTGGGACACCACCCTGGACTACATGACAGGAGACATGGTTGAACTCTCTGATTATGCAGTCCAGGCAAGTGTGACAGTAGCCCTGGGCAGTGGATCACTGTCACCCAGAATGATGCTGCAATACTATCAACAGATGATTGACTGCAACATTGGCTTATGTGTTATGTGTCATTCTCAGAAGATTCAGACCCTCACTGCTTGGGGCGATATGATTGACAGAACCCAATGACTTGCCATGGATGTCCTACATCTTTCACCACCGGGTTGCCAGGTACTGGATAGATGTCTTGCCACCCTTATGATGCTTTATTAGGAAGTGTTCCTAATGTTATTACCACCATAATAGCTACACATGTATGCAATCTGAGGATCATGCTACTCAGCAGTGGACATCTAACTGTCAGGATGCAGTCACTCATAGCAGTCGGAGTGGAGGACACTTCTGCTATGATGGAGAAGTGAATCACAGCAGCAGACAGCAGACCTGAAGTATCAGGCTATGATGCATTCCACAGCTGTCAGCCCCCAAACATGGACCACACCACACCTCCACAGGTGGTGTTGTCTCCATTGTCATTATGGATAGGTACACCTCCAAACTAGTATTCCATCATAATGCATTGGAGATACTTCCAGTACAACTGCCTTGGGGTAATAGTGCAATCCAGACTATAGCCTGCTATGGGTCCACATCTATGTCCTTAGACTGTCAATTCACATTCCTCAACACCCTTCCATCTATGATGGTCCAACGCAACAGTGAAATAGTACATGTGTCATCAACTACCCCTCCATCACCTGGGGAATGTAGCCAAGCACCAGTACAGTGGCCCAACACTTCTGAGATTCATAATTTCCATTGCCCTAGACCAGCTCATACTGACCCCTGGTAGAGGATGCAACAACCTTGACCTGTATTGCCCACTTAAATATGGGACTGTTGCTCATCCACAGATATCAATCCCTGCATGGTGAGTTTCACACAGGCTGTAATCAACATGGAACTCAACATGTCAACCACACCCCCCACAAAGATGACCACCTGGCACTACCTCTCCAAAGCTGACTTTGCAGCCATGAAAACAGGGTTGAATGGTGTCACTGCACCCATGGCAATGGAAAATAGCTGCATGATAGTGGAATCATACACATAGGCCCTGTACGAATTGGTACATGAATGCATGGTACTAACCAAAGCCAACAGAACCCAGACACTGTCCTCCAAATACTGGGAGACAATGTGATGTTCCCCTGCCATTACTAAAGTGTACATCAGAGGGAGGACACTATTGCAGGGAAAAGTGGTGTTCCATGACTGTTGAACTCCCTTATTAGCTTCAGACACAAGTATGGATCCCTCATGGAATCCCCAATAGGCGTGTATGGTAGCAGGCATGTAGCAGACACTGACGACAATCACAAAAGCCTTTGATAGTCACATCATCAACCTCCACACCATTAAACACAAGTGATGTGAGTTACTACACAATGCTAATACCTATCCTGAGACAAGAGATATTGGCCACACTATTGGCAACACATTCAGTGCCAGCTTTATCCCTCTCTCCCCCCACAAGTGAAGTGTTGAGTGAATGTGTTCTCACATGCTGCATCCCATTTCCGTTCCAGGTGTCTGTGTGCCATCAGGATGTGACCCTGCAGCAAGGCCATGGGGTATGGCAGTGTGGTAACACATCAACCATGTCATAGGCATGGTACAGTATGTGCACGGTGATCCCCAGTCTGTAACACAGTGATTGCATATGCCTCACAGATTATAGGGCTGAGGGTTGTACATAGGTATATGTTGATTTACAGCATCTGTTTTAGAATCAAAAATGGTACATGTTCTGGTTTGGACACACCTCCAATTGCTAATAACCACAGTCACAGTGGATATTCATCAGTCAAACATACTGGGATTACTAATCACACATACATACATTTGCCAGTACTGAGATCCATAGGTTCATTGATTCATAGCTGTGTAGTTGGTGAATGGGCCTGAAGGCTCTACAAGGCTAGTCCAAGGGAATACTCTGGCATCAGGCCACATGAAAATAGTCCCCAGTATGGCTTAGGAGTATAGTCATTGGAGTGGTCCTCAGAGGTGGGTATTGTATTCATAGGTTCATAGGTTCATAGGCAGGTACTTGGCTATTGGCCCTAGGGCCTGTACAAGCCTAGCCAAAAAGGTACCCTGGCTTTTGCTACACAAGAAAATTATTTCCTGTGCCCCTATCAAGCAGAACCACAGAAGTGATCCCCGGGGTGAATTTCCTATTACCCATCCAATCATCAAGATTTTTCTTGAAGAGTGCTAATGAGGATCTCTGTTTGACATAGATAGGTAGTCTGTTCCAGAGTATGGGAAGTCTCTGGGACAGGAATCTATCCCACCAGCATGTTCTGTTTATTGTGGTGACAAGGTTTAGGTCCCTAGAGCATGTAGCTTGGAGGGATTTAGATTTCTTTAAGTGGAGCATGTCCAACAGCTCTGGGTTTGACATAGCTTTGTATGTTAGGCAGAGATCACCTCTGAGTAGGCGATATGCGACGGAGTAAAGCTGGAGTTTTTTGAGACGGTCTGCATAAGGCATCTGTTTGAGGCCAGTAATCCTCTTTGTGAGGTATTTTTGTGGCCTTTCCAGTTGTTGTAGATGTCTTGTATGGTACATACCAAAAGGGGCATTGTACTCTATAATGGGTTTAATGAGTGATGAGTAGAGGGGAACAATGACCTCTTTTTTTTTTTGGATGAGAAACCTTTTGTAATGAGGTGGGCCACATAGAAGGATTTCCTGACCACTGTGGTGATGTGATTATCAAAGGAGAGACTACTGTCCACCTGTGTCCTAAGGTCTCTTATCACACTTTCAGTGTTAAGTAGACTACCGTCTATGTGGTAGTTCATGGGTACAGAGTTTTTACCAATGGGGGTGATAATGCACTTTTTGGCATTGAGCTTGAGACCATGTCTTTGACATCAGGCATCTGTCTCAGTGACGTCCTTTTGTAGGATGTCCACATCGTTAGGAGTTTCGATTATGGCTCCTAGTTTGCAGTCATCTGTGAATTTAGTTAGCCAAAGACCTTCTGTGTTAGCCTGTACTTCAGAGAAGTAGATACCAAACAGGAGAGGACCCAGGACTGAACCCTGTGATACTCCACTTGTCACTGGTCTGAAGTCTGATTTGGAGTCTGCTACTTTGACAGTGTGGGTTCTGTCAGTAAGCCAGTTGGCAACCCATCTTGTGACATAGGGATTTATACCTAGTTTAGTGAGTTTATCTATAATTCCAGAGTGGGGGGGTGGTGTTGAATGCCTTGGTGAGGTTTAGATAGGCTGTGTGAACCACCTTAACCTCATCTATGGCTTTGGTGACTACTTCAAAGAAGTCCATCAGGTTTAGGAGACATAATCTGCTTTTTACAAACCCAAACTGTATGGGGTCCAGAGATTGAAGATCTCCAATGTCTTTGTCTATAAGTTCCATGATGATACGTTCCATGGCCTTGCAGACTAGGCTCGCCAGGCTAATGAGGCAGTAGTTCCCAGTGTTTGTTGTGGCCCCCCCTTGTGGAGTGGGATAACTGTCACAGTGCACCATTCAATGGGCACTAAGCCTGAGGTGAGGCTATGATTGAACATGGTACTTAGGTGGGGTGCCAGTTTTTTTTTTTTTTTAGAGGTTAGTACTAGGCTAATTGCCTTTGTGAGCCATTTTAACCCTAGCCCAATTATCCCTCGAGAGACTCAAACCCTGCACGTTTTGTTTTTAAGGCAAACACCTTAACCATTAGGCCACCCTCCCAAGAAAATTATTTTCCTGTGCCCCTATCAAGCAGAACCACAGAAGTGATCCCCGGGGTGAATTTCCTATTACCCATCCAATCATCAAGATTTTTCTTGAAGAGTGCTAATGAGGAGCTCTGTTTGACATAGATAGGTAGTCTGTTCCAGAGTATGGGAAGTCTCTGGGACAGGAATCTATCCCACCAGCATGTTCTGTTTATTGTACTGACAAGGTTTAGGTCCCTAGAGCATGTAGCTTGGAGGAATTTGGATTTCTTTAAGTGGAGCATGTCCAACAGCTCTGGGTTTGACATAGCTTTGTATGTTAGGCAGAGATCACCTCTGAGTAGGCGATATGCAACGGAGTAAAGTTGGAGTTTTTTGAGAAGGTCTGCATAAGGCATCTGTTTGAGGCCAGTAATCCATTCTGTAGTTCATGTAGAAGGCAGCCTGGGATGTTGTCAGGTCCCATGGATGCTGTGTTCCTGGCTTTGGGGAGTGAGGTTTTTACCTGTGCAGCCATGATTACAGGAAGTTTGCATTCTTCTGGTATAAAGATGGGCCCTTTAGGGGGTGAGAGGGGGGTAAAGTTAGCACTGAAGCTATCTGCCAGGATGTTGGCAATATCAGTTGGTTCTGTATATTTAGTGCCATTGTGCTGTAACTTAGAGCAGATCTGAGTGTTGCCATTGATATTCTTGGCATAGCTATAGAATTCTTTGTGGTTGTCTTTAGAATCAGTGGAAATTTTATTTTCATAACTAGCTTTGGAGGAGTTTATGAGGGATCTCCGCTTCTTACTGAGGCTGACCAGGGAGTTCCTCCAATCGTGGGATTTTACTCTTTTTTGCAACAGTTTCTTTCTTCTGTTGTAGAGTTTGTTTATGGCAGAAGATCACCAGATTGGCTTCCTTTTTGTGGAGGATAGCATCTTGGTTCTGTTAGGATAGCATGATCCATGCACTCGTGTAAGTGCTTATAAAATGCATTTGTGTAGGATTCAGCAGTCGTACCTCTATTGCTCCATCTGCATGGGTGTCGCGACGTTTGCCACTTCTGTCTTAAGAAGCGTGAAGTTGGCTTTGGAGAAATTGTTTTACGGTTGTTTCCCTAATGGGGGGTGGGAGCGGGATGTGGATGTCTAGAGTGATTAGCTTGTGGGTGGATCTGACCAACGAGGAGCTGATCTCTGGTGTGGAACAATTGTCACCCATGTTGGTGATGACCAGGTCTAGGATAATGCTGCCCTTGGTGGGGGTGTGGATAAGTTGATCCAAGGCATTGGAATTGATGATTTCCAGAAAACTTTGAGCAAAAGAGTTGGTACATGAGTAGTTTTCCTAGTTAATGGTAGGGTAGTTGAAATCACCCATTATTAGAGTATTGGGTTGTACCTTAATATTTTCCAGTGTATCAAGAAAAGGGGAGTGGGAATCCTGGGGCATGGTGATGATTCCCTATCCACTCATCCAGATTTCTATTGTGGGTGGCCAGTAATGTGACTTCTTCCCATGTATGTGATTTATATTCCATAACATGGGCAGTATCTGGGTTGTGCGCATGTCCCACATGCAATGCATGTTCTTTGACATGTGTAAGTGAGAATGAGGCCTCTAGGGCATGTTGTGTAGACACATTGATATCTTCTGATGTAGCATTCCTGACCTTGTTTGATGAGACCTGGCTATGTAACTGAGGTAGTGATTGCACCTACATTGACAGTATGATACCAGTATTCATTGGTGTTATTGGTGTCTGTCCATACAGAGCATGTGTATAAGGCATGGTATTCCCTTTGTGGGCCACATTTGTTGACTCTACATTTGTTGCAGGCATCCAGTAGGGAACATGGCAAAAGAGCCACTGTACACATTGATTGAGCTACTGAGGGGATGGAACAAGGTGCCATGTCCTTTAACTTGCTGGATAACACACACTCACTCAGGAGATGTAACACATCGAAGTACTTTCTGTTGTCAGTCAAACTGTTGTCAACAGGCATATAGTCCACTGCAATCACACCATGGGTACTATCTGTGAGGGAATATGCAGGGAAACTACCATTATAGTGGTTGTTGCTTAGCCAAGTGTGTTTGTGTATGATTCGTGGGTAGAAAGTGGTCTCTGAGTATTAGAAGCGTTGCCTATATTGCTCACTAATCCATACTGTCATGTAGTCATTGAACATGACACTAGACATTTAGGGCTGTGGATTGTCTACAGAAACTTTACAGTGTTTGACAACTGTTGGCCTTGTAATATGGACATTGGGACATATACTAGGTCCTCAACATAATAATTTAGCAAATCCCCCCAATGAATCCTGTTTTTACACATTCACACCGACCTCCACACATGATACTGATGACAGACACACACACAGACACACACTTGCCAGTAATGAGTTTCAGACCCCTACCTAGCTATGTATTGCTACTGCAGTGTTAGGCATTTATCACATGTGCCACGGAGCTTATAGGATGGATGTTGTGCACAGGTAATTCTAAGGTGAAGAACATCACCAGCCCTTGTAAATACTGGCACTGGGTGATGTAGTGGGTGAGAGATTCCACAAAATATTTTACCCTACACCCACTTTTATATTTGCCAGGAGGTTCAAACTTCTATCTATCTTTTCAGACCATTATGTTATGCATTTACCACATGCACCACTGATCTTACATGGTTTATGTTTGCCAACAGGTACTTCTAAGTTGGATGATATCTGCAGGACTGCTAAAGTCATCATTGAGATGTGTAGTGGGTGTAAATGGGGCCAAAATCCTTGAGATACAGGCATATATATGTAGACATATGTACACACACAAACACTTGCCAAGAATGAGATTCAAATCTCTGCATTGTTCCACATATATCGTGTGTGGCAGGGAGCTTACATGTTGGAGAGCTGTGCAAAGGTATCTTTGAAGGTGAGTGGCATTAGCAACAGTGCTAAAGGAGGGGTAAGGGAAGTATTGTAAGTGTGAATGACCACAAAATCAGGTCTTTACAAGCATACACACACTCTCTCACACTTGCACAGTTGTAAGATTGGAACTCTTACCTAACTAGTTTGCTACACTACAGTATTATACCATTTCTCACAAGCACCACAGAGCTTATATGTTGGAGAGCTGTGCAAAGGTATCTTTGAAGGTGAGTGACATCAGCAGCAGTACTCAGGGAAGGATAAGGGAGTTTTAGTGAGTGAGAATGGCCTCAACCACATTCATCTAGAAACACACACACACGCACATACACACACCCACACACACACACACACACACACACACACACACACACACACACACACACACACACACACACACACGCACACACATGCACACACACGCGCGCGCACACACACACACACACACACACACACACACACACACACACACACACACTCACACGCAACTTTACCTTTATCAGGACTGAGATTACAACTGCTACATGGATACCTATTTGTACTATAGTGTTGCACACAAGCACCTAGACACTATAGGGCTGAGGGTGAACCAAAGGACTTTCTACAGTGAATGACATCAGCACATCATGTGATATTGGCCTATGGGATGTGTAGTGGGTGGGACAGGCCTCATAACTGTATTCTCTCTGTTGCTGTCTGTCTTTATTTTCCCCATGTCTCTGTGTGTGTATGTTTGACATATTATATTATGTTGACCTTAGATATGTGTGTATGTATTCCTATCCAATGTGCATGTGTGAAGTATCAATGATGTACAATAAGGTGTGTGTGCACAGACAGCTGAGAATATCTGACATCTGTAGTCCACTGTGGTGTGAGATATGGGCTTTATTTCTCTAAGTGTAAGAGCATGCCCAGTATGACATTCTATATTGGGTGTGCGCCTCCATTCCAGGGATGGTTGGACTCCATGTTAGAGTTTTGTGTACTACAGCTACACCCAGCAAACTGTTTATGCAGGATATCTGTAGATAGGTTGCCAATATGGAGATACAATGGGCTTAACTTATGGGGGATAGTGTATCTATTGCAGTCTGTACTGCTTGAGTGACATGTTTTGTTGTAGCATAGATTTTCTGACATATGTACTGTTTTACACTGTGATGTGCCATGTCATCAACTACTGACAGTTATCATTATTTGCTCACAGGTATTTACCGGGAAATACAAGATGAATGAAGCTGAGACCAATATTCTGAGGCATATAGACTAAACATTCTGGCACACACCTGCCATTGTGGAGGAGTAGCTACAGACAATAGACTGCTGGTTCTGTGTAAATGGTCCAGCACCTTGTTAGTATGCTGGCTGGGGGTCCCCTCCTTGTGCTTTTCTCAACTTCATGGAATGGCCATATCCTAATGGGGCCATACTTCTCAGCTGTACAGATATACCCAGGTAATTCAAAGGCAGGACGCATGTATTTGGTCATTTTTCCTTCACATTGTGGATTACCAGTGGTTTTGTGGCTATTCATTCATGGGTTTGCAATCAGGAGTAGTATGGGGAGACTGTAGGCCATTTGACAGTGCTGCAGGCCATCTGTTACTGCATTTCTACATGGGATTGTGGGGGGGGGGGTGCACACCTGCAGACTTTAACATTTGAAATGACTGTACTGGTATTTTGGTTACTCTGTTGGCCTCCATTTCATATTGTATTGTGACCTATCATGCAGACAGGAGGCATATTAGTAGAGAATACATATTAAATCTTAATGAAATATATTTCGGTTTCAGACTTCTTACCCTTCTAAATTAGAATGCAACTGCCAGACTTGTTGTAGTATGTCTGTATAGGTCTGGTGGGGGGTGTTCAACATTGCCATCATTTGGGGGCCTTAGCCCGGCATTTCTTCATGGCATCTACACCTGTCCTACTGGATGAGGCTGGTGGTGGATATGTGACCCTCATTGACATCCATGTGTGTGACCTATTGACACCCACAGTTCTTTGGGCCATCACATGTACTGCAGTGGAGGTTGTCACCTTGTGTAGTGTGCCTAGTATGTTGAGACCAGTATTTGTTATGAATTGTCTGCTGTCCCATATAGCTGTCTGCTGCTATCCCATTCAGACACCCAATTTCCCTGCATGCTTGCATCCATATCATACATACAAGTATGAGAACATACTACTCCATTCATATACACACATAGTACACTGCCTATACATGGTACATTGTCAGCCCTCCAGCACCATCCTTAATACTGGCACATCCACAAGGTAAGCCATTCTTCCTATCAATTGCTGAATGGAGCAGTATGTTCTGATAGTTGTATCTATGGTATGGACATCAGCATGCAAGAGAGTTGGGTGGCTGGATGGGATGACAGCAGATAGTGGACACCTATATGGGCAGCATGAAATCCATAACAAATACTGGTGTAAACATACTAGGTAGTACTAGACAAGGTGACAGATCCCACTGCAGTACATATGGTGGCCCAAATGTGTGTCATCCATTTCAGTGAGGCTAAAATACCCAGCACCAGCCTCAGCCAGCGGGACAGGTGTAGATGACCATAAAGAAAGGCTAGTCTAAGGCCTCCAATTGATGGCAATGGTGAACAGCCCCCCTCTAGACAGTTGTATGTTAGTTCTGAAGGGTAAGAAGTCTGAAACTGAAATGTAGGTCAATAAAACCTAAGATCTATACTCTTCTGATATGCCTTAAATCTGCATGATAGGTCAGAATACAAAATGAAATGGAAGCCAGCAGAGTACCTGAAATACCAGTACAGTCATAGCAAATGTTTAAAGTCATCAGGTGTGTCACCCCCACAATCCTATGTAGAAAGGCAGTAACATGTAAGTGTGAGGTGTAATAACAGTGGAGCACAGATTACACAAGCTGGCCCAATCTACAGGATAGATATTTGCATGTGCAGGGGTCTGTGTGTTAAGTTGTTGTGTGTTCAATATTGTCTGAAAGTGGTCAGCAAGTAGGCATGGAGGGTTGTGTCTTAGTGGCCTATGGGCAGTACTGTGGATGACAGGGCCAAGTTCCGACAACTGCAGTGCCAACCACAATGCTTCTCAGCAATACCCATGTCAACAGTCATCCATACTTACTGTCCAAATGTCAATATCTGTCACTGTCTGAAAGATGGACATGTCATGAATGTGGGCTCAAACTTACACACAGTACTCAGGTGGAAGTACCCTAGACAAAGTACATAAAATGTAACTGTCAACTGCACACAACTTTGAAATTGTACATACAGGTTAGCAGCACATTAGTTGGCTGTGTAGTATGGAATATTGATGTAGTCTGGCTAATCACTGGCAGACCACAAAAGGCACAGTTATGAAGTAATGAGAGACTGCCTATGTCCCCACAGAAGGCAGCATAAGGGGAATGTCCCATGTATATCTGTGAGTCATTTGCAAGTAGCTTCCATATCACACATTCACTCAGCTCACCCCACCATCAGCAACAGGCTTATCACAGGTCATATCCTTGCTGTTAGGAATGAGTACAGTATGACCCCACTTCTGTATGGCAATACCCACAGAATGCAGCATGCTGAAGAGGGGTCCCATGCAGGTGTATCCCTAGCTGTAACATCAACCTGCCTGGATCCAGACCAGTGGATTAATATGGACAGGAACTATTGCCATTAACACCTCACACACTTACCATGTCACCTCAGGGGGATTCACTGGCTCGCACCCTGGGAATCTAGGAGTGACAAAATGCACTGGCTTGCTACAGATGGCCTGCATCACTACCAAATGGCCTGCAGTCCTCTGCCAAAGGCCTATGCCTCACTCACAGTGCCAATATTTGGTATCTCATGGGTTCCCAACTAACAACATAACACAGTCAACAGAACACAAATGCAAGGCCATGTTGACAAATCCCAGTAGCATGTCCACCATGTCCTACTGCATGAACTGTGGACCATCCCCTAAATACTGCTGGGATGAAGGGCCAACAATAGGGATATTTCTCAGATATCGCTCGATTAATGTTAGGAAGAGGATAGAATAATAGAGTAGGGGGTGTAGAAGCATGGACGTCATGGATTGTGTGAAGTCCGAAACTCTTATGTGTGCCCATACTAACCCTGTCTGCAAACCCAGTAATGGGTGGCTACAAACCTACTCGTAAACCACAATGTGAAGGGGAACTTGCCAGATATATGTGCCCTGCCTCTGGGTAACCTGGGTGAATCTGTACAGCTGAGAGGTATGGCCACAGCAAGATATGGCCATTCTGTTAAGTTCATATATGCACAAGAATGGGATCCTCAGTCATCATAGTACCAAGGTATTGGACAATTTACACAGACACATCAGAAAGTGTCTGCAGCTACCCCACCAGAATGGCATGAGTGTGGAAGAATTTGTAGGATGTGGACCACAATACTGGAGACAGTTTCATTAATCTTGTATTTCCCAGGAAATAACTGTGAGCAAATAACTATATCTGTCAGTGGTTGATAACATAATACATCACAGTGTAAAACAGTAAATATATGTGAATATCTCTGCTAACACCAACCATGTAACACAAGCAGCACAGACATGAATAGTTACAGTATCCCACTACCCGTCACCAATTGTGACTCCATATTGTCAATCCATCTACAGATATCCTGCAGAAACAGTTGCTAGCTGTAGGTGTAGAACACCAAGCCCTGGACTGGAGTACAACCCTACCTGGAATGGATTCACACACTCACTACAGAAGGTCATACTGGGCATGCTCCTACACTTAAAGAAATGAAGCCCATGTCTGGCAACACAGTGGACTATACATATTTGTCATTTGCAGATGTCTATGCACACACACCAAATTGTACACCATTCATGCTTTGCACACACATTGGATAGGAATACTCACACATATCCAAGGCCAACACACTATAATATGTCAAACATACACACACAGAGATGTGGGGAAGAGAGAGAGAGAGAGAGAGAGAGAGAGAGAGACAGTGACAGAGAAAATTCCATTATGAGGCCTGTCCCACCCGCCACACATCCAACTGGCTAATATCACATGATCTGCTGATGTCAATCACTGTAGACATTCCTTTTTGTAGCCCTCAGCCCTATAGTGTCTGTGGTGTTTGTGATAACTGTGTAACATGATAATACAAATCAGTATTCATCTAGCATTTGTATACCCAGTCCTGTCAAATGTAAAGTTGTGTGTGACTGAGTGTGTGTGTGTGTGTGTTTCCAGAGGAATGATTTATGGCCCATTCACACACACTGCACTTTCCATTGCCCATGTTAACACTCCTGCTGATGTCAGTCACCTTGCAATAACCCTCTGGCCAAATCTCAGCCCTATAAGCTACGTGGTGCTTGCGGTACGTGTGTAATACAGTAGTGTTGAAAACTAGTTAGGAAGGAGTTTTAATCCCAAACATGGCAACTGTGAAACTGTGTGTGTTTATGTGTGAGAGAGTGTGTGTGTGTCTTTGATGATACCTGATGTTATGGCCATTCGCACTTACAACTCTCTCCTTATTCCTCCTTTAGCACTGCTGCTGATGTTACTCACCTTCAAAGATACCTTTGGACAGCCTTCCAGCATGTAAGCTCCATGGCACTTGCGATAACTGTGTAATACTGTAGTGAAGCACACAAGTTAGGTAGGAGTTCTAATCCCAGACATGGCAACTGTTTGTGTGAGCGAATGTGTGTGTCTTTGAAGATACATGATTTTATGGACATTCACACTTACTACTTTCCCCTTACCCCTCCTTTAGCAATGCTGCCGATGTTACTCACCTTCAAAGATAGCTTTGGACAGCCTTCCAGCATGTACCTCCATGGCTCTTGTGATAACTGTGTAATGCTATAGTGCAGCATACTAGTTAGGTAGGAGTTCTAATCCCAGACATGGAAAATGTGTGTGTTTGTGTGAGAGAGTGTGTGTGTGTGTGTGCCTTTGATGATACCTGATTTCATGGACATTCACACTTACTACTCTCCCCTTCCCCCTCATTTAGCACTGCTCTTGATGTTAGTCAACTTCAAAGATACCTTTTGACAGCTCTCCAACATGTAAGCCCCATGGCGCTTGTGATAACTGCATAATGCTATAATGTAGAATATCTAGTTAGGTAGGAATTCAAATCCCAGACATGGCAACTGTAAAACTTTGTGTGTTTGTGTGAGACAGAGTGTGTGTGTCTTTGATGATAACTGATATTATGGACATTCACATGTACTACTCCCCCCTTACCACTCCTTTAGCACTGCTGCTGATGTTACTCACCTTCAACGATACCTTTGGAGAGCTCTTCAACATATAAGCTCTGTGGCACTTTTGATAACTGCTTAATGCTATAGTATAGTACACTAGTTAGTTAGGAATTCTAATTCTGATCCTGGTAAATATGAGTGATTATGTGAGATAGTGTGTGTATCCTTGTAGAGGCCTGATTGTGTGGTCATTCACACTTACAACACTTCCCTTACCCCTCCTTTACCATTGCTGCTGATGTCACTCAGCTTTAAAGATACTTTGGCACAGCTCTCCAACATGTAAGTTCCATGGCATGCCATAAATGCAAAACAATGTAGTACCAATAACTACATAGATATGGGTTTGAATGTCATCCATGGCAAGTGATTGTGTGTGTACATATGTCTACATATGTATGTCCGTACCTCAAAGAGTTTGGCCTCATTTACACCCAGTACATATCTCAGTGCCTGACTTTAGCAGTCCTGCTGATATCATCCACCTTAGAAGTACCTGTTGCCAACCCTAAACCATGTAGGGTCAGTGATGCATGTGGTAAATGCATCACATCATAGTCCAAAAGCATTGTTAGATAGAGGTTTGAATCTCACCCCTGGCAAATGTAAATGTGTGTTCAGGGAAAAATTATTTTTGGGATCTTTCACCCAGTGCCAGTATTTACAAGGGCTGGTGATGTTCCTCACCTTAGAAGTACCTTGGGACAGCATCCATTCTATAATCTCTATGGCACGTGCAGGATAAATGTGGTGCACTGTAGTAGCAATGCATTGCTAGGTAGTGGTTTGTATCTCCGTACTGGCAAGTGTGTGTGTCATCAGTATCCTGTGTAGGGGTTGCTGTGATTGTGTAATAACAGGATCCATTGTGGGGTGGGTTTTGCTAAATTATTATGTTGAGAACCTAGTATAGATCTTTAAATCTTATTTCTCCATAGCTTGTGACCCCTTAGTCGTCTGCGTGGTGTGCTGCTACCCTGAAGCTTAATGCTATACATTGGACTGCCCTCTCCCTGGCGTACTATTAAAAGGTCCCGTGCTTCCTCAAGTCAGACCTTTCAAGCAAGGCTAACTTGAAGTGCTCATAACACCTATTTCAGTGCTTGTCTAAGTATTTGCCTCTCTGTACCTTATGGTCCCTGAAGCTTAACGCTATACATTGGACTGCCCTCTCCCTGGCGTACTATTAAAAGGACCCGTGCTTCCTCAAGTCAGACCTTTCAAGCAAGGCTAACCTGAAGTGCTCATAACACCTATTTCAGTGCTTGTCTAAGTAGTTGCCTCTCTGTACCTTATGATCCCTGAAGCTTAACGTTATACATTGGACTGCCCTCTCCCTGGCGTACTATTAAAAGGTCCTGTGCTTCCTCAAGTCAGACCTTTCAAGCAAGGCTAACCTGAAGTGCTCATAACACCTATTTCAGTGCTTGTCTAAGTAGTTGCCTCTCTGTACCTTATGATCCCTGAAGCTTAACGCTATACATTGGACTGCCCTCTCCCTGGCGTACTATTAAAAGGTCCCGTGCTTCCTCAAGTCAGATCTTTCAAGCAAGGCTAACCTGAAGTGCTCATAACACCTATTTCAGTGCTTGTTTAAGTAGTTGCCTCTCTGTACCTTATGATCCCTGAAGCGTAATGCTATACATTGGACTGCCCTCTCCCTGGAGTACTATTAAAAGGTCCTGTGCTTCCTCAAGTCAGACCTTTCAATCAAGGCTAACCTGAAGTGCTCATAACACCTATTTCAGTGCTTGTCTAAGTAGTTGCCTCTCTGTACCTTATGATCCCTGAAGCTTAACGCTATACATTGGACTGCCCTCTCCCTGGTGTACTATTAAAAGGTCCCGTGCTTCCTCAAGTCAGACCTTTCAAGCAAGGCTAACCTGAGGTGCTCATAACACCTATTTCAGTGCTTGTCTAAGTAGTTGCCTCTCTGTACCTTATGATCCCTGAAGCTTAACGCTATACATTGGACTGCCCTCTCCCTGGCGTACTATTAAAAGGTCCCGTGCTTCCTCAAGTCAGACCTTTCAAGCAAGGCTAACCTGAAGTGCTCATAACACCTATTTCAGTGCTTGTCTAAGTAGTTGCCTCTCTGTACCTTATGATCCCTGAAGCTTAACGCTATACATTGGACTGCCCTCTCGCTGGCATACTATTGAAAGGTCCCGTGCTTCCGCAAGTCAGATCTTTCAAGCAAGGCTAACCTGAAGTGCTCATAACACCTATTTCAGTGCTTGTCTAAGTAGTTGCCTCTCTGTACCTTATGATCCCTGAAGCTTAACGCTATACATTGGACTGCCCTCTCCCTGGAGTACTATTAAAAGGTCCCGTGCTTCCTCAAGTCAGACCTTTCAAACAAGGCTAACCTGAAGTGCTCATAACACCTATTTCAGTGCTTGTCTAAGTAGTTGCGTCTCTGTACCTTATGATCCCTGAAACTTAACGCTATACATTGGACTGCCCTCTCCCTGGCGTACTATTAAAAGGTCCCGTGCTTCCTCAAGTCAGACCTTTCAAGCAAGGCTAACTTGAAGTGCTCATAACACCTATTTCAGTGCTTGTCTAAGTAGTTGCCTCTCTGTACCTTATGATCCCTGAAGCTTAACGCTATACATTGGACTGCCCTCTCCCTGGCGTACTATTAAAAGGTCCCATGCTTCCTCAAGTCAGACCTTTCAAGCAAGGCTAACCTGAAGTGCTCATAACACCTATTTCAGTGCTTGTCTAAGTAGTTGCCTCTCTGTATCTTATGATGTATGTCCTCTCTTATACTTTTTTAATTATATAGTTAGCTAAAGTGAGCAGCACACTCGCGGAACCTCCCTAGATCTCTTCTGCCCCTCTAGTTTGTCTCTACTGTAATAGGTAGATTTTTGCTTTTACTCTGTTATTTTTGACTTTCTCCTCCTTGTCAAGGTAGACTGGTATTATCAGTATCTACTATTCCCACACCCTCTAACATTTCCTTCCTTACTCTATTCCCTCTATTTTTCCTGGCTGAAGCATTTCTTTCCCCTACCTAACCTACTGCTACAAGAAATGTTTGTAGCCTGAAGGTGGGCTGATTCTGGAATTACACTCCCTATTTTGCCCTTCCCAGCAAACCACCTTCTTGCATACAACTTACACTCGTTGTGATAGCCTCTCTAGTATTTTTTTTCCACCAAACAGTATAATTCTATTACCTGCCCACGTTACAGCTCTCATGCTGGGCTGATTGACTACGCACTCTCCTCTAGTTGTTTCTGCCCCGCTTCGCTCCCTTCCCTACCCCCTTATCCTAGCCACCCCACGTGCTCCTACTCTTATACCCCACAGACCACACCTCCTCTCATATTACACCTATCCCAGCTAACCACCCTTTTATATTAGTCCTCCCCTCTTTACTTCTCACTCTATCGTTGATACTCTCTAACTTGTTCTCCTACCAACCCACAAAGCCTTAATATACGCCTTCCAACTCTTACCTTCTCTCACTCCTTTATACTATTGGTTACCTCCTGTACTTATATACCTTCCTGCACTAAAAATACCTTTTTTATCCCCACATTATGTCAATCAAAACTAGTACAAATCTATCCAAGACCCCTAAAACAAAATCTATCTTTGATAAGACATTACTCCTACTTACTCTTTCATTACTTCTCTCTCTACCCTATCTCCTCACATCCTATGAACATAAATCTAATTTTGACATTAATTATTCTTTTAAACAAACAGCCTCGGATCTCTCATCCCATAAACTAACTCATTTAAATATCACATCTACCTCTTCTTACCTCCTAGCTAGATATCATCGACTCACCCACATTAATTGTAATTACCTTGTACTTAGAAGAATAAGATTCCCTTCTAGTTTCTCTTCTAATTCTTCCCTACTATTTATCCTCTCAACCCTGAAGGATGGTGACATACATCCCAACCCAGGACCCTTTAATACCTCTCTTGAATCTAGACCAATTCTTTAAACTCCTCCCTGCCATCACCAATCTCTGACTCTAATTCTTTACTTATAGGACATCTTAATATCAGAAGTATCAACAACAAGGTTGCCCAACTTCATTCTCTTATTGACTATCATTCCTTTGATATCTTATGTCTAACAGAAACCTGGTTAAAACCCTGTACTGAAGACAGTGAATTCATTCCTCCAGGCTACAATATCCTTAGACTTGACCGCAATACACGCAAGGGTGGGGTTGTAGTACTACTATTTAAAACTAAACTTCAGGTATCCTTAGTTCCTTATGTTTCACAAGAAGCCACCAAGGCTGAACTCCTTATTTCTAAATTGCAACTAAACCCTAATAAATCAATCTATATCATTTGTATTTATCTACCACCTGGAAATAACTCTACTATAATAGAAAATATCCTCAACTGGGTATCTTCCATGTACCCACAAGAAACTATCATCCTAGGTGACCTGAATCTTGACTGGTCCTCTGTTAACTCAAATAACCCATCCACCCATATTAATCTCCATGGTTTTACTCAGACAATAAATACTACAACTAGGATTAATAAACCTAACAATAAAGAAAATATATTGGACTGGATTCTTATTAACAAACCTCAACAAACATATCAGGCTGGTACTCTACCTGATGACATTAGTGATCATACCTTAGCATACATCATAAGGTATAGGAGTAGTACCTCTAATAACACAATCTTTAGAATCTCAAGAAGTCTGAAACATTTTAGCCCTCTCCTATTTAAAACTGAATTAAATGCCTGTAATTGGCACCCTCTAAAATCTCTCCCACTTAAAGATGCTGTTAAATACTTCAATGACAAATTTCTTTCAGTCCTTGATAATCATGCACCAAAACGAACCATCAGAGTAAAATCTAAACCTGCCCCCTGGCTATCCAAAGAAACTAGACAAAGAATGTTGCTTAGAAACAAATCCTGGATAAAATGGAGAACTACTAAATCTCCCTCAGATCATCAAACCTTTAGATTCCTGAGAAACAGTACTAAAAAAGCTATATTTTCTGATAAAAGAAACTACTATAGTAATCTTCAGAAAATAAATCATAACAATCCACGTAAATTCTGGTCTTACCTAAACAAACTTCTGCACCCTGGACAGACTACAACCCCCCCCCCCCCTCTGGGTCAGACAATAATTCAGCCCATGAAACTGCCAACGCCTTTAATTCCTTCTTTATTGACATTATTAACTCTCTGGCTGCTCACCTTTCCATTGATTATTCTAGCATCCCTGATCTCTCATCTCTCAATTGTCCTACCTTTAAACTACAACCCATCCCTACCACCTTTATACAAAAATGTATCCAAAAACTTAAACCTTGCACTCCCTCAGCTGACCAGCTACCATCCGAATTTCTTCAAAAAGCAGCAAATGAAATAGCCTATCCTATATCTATCCTTATAAACAGAACCATTAGTGAAGAAACCATCCCTGATATCTGGAAAATCTCTTATGTTATCCCCTTACACAAGGGAGGTAACTCGACTGAGTACTCTAATTATAGGCCCATTGCACTCTTGTCACCACTAGCAAAAATTATGGAAAAATGTGTACACTTTCAGCTAATGAACCACCTAACTAAACATAACATACTAACTAATAGCCAACATGGCTTTAGACCATTTCATAGTACTACCACCGCTCTCCTTTCCTTCACTGACTGCATCAATAAAAACCGTAATAACAACACTTTATCATCAGCTCTATTTTTAGACCTCTTCAAAGCTTTTGATATGGTTAATCATCCCCTACTCATAAAAATACTGAAATCTCTGTCTTTAGAACCCAAATCTATTCAATGGTTTACTTCCTACCTCAATAACAGAAGACAGGCAGTCCTCTGGGATAACAAACTCTCTTCCCTCTTACCAATCTCTCTTGGTGTCCCCCAAGGCTCTATTCTTGGTCCGCTTCTTTTCACCCTTTTCATAAATGACCTTCAGGTAGCTATACCCCAGACCACATGTATACAATATGCTGATGATTCCACACTTATCTGTTCTGCTAAAACAATCTCTGAACTACAAACAACTACACAAGATGTATTTAACTCTGTAGAGTCTTGGTTCTTAAAACGATGCCTGCTTTTGAATGCGAAAAAAAACAAACTCCTCCTATTTAAGCCGACTACTAAGTCCCCCCCTTTAGCATTTTCTATTTCCTCCAGTAATGGTACCCTTATATCACCTCAATCTACCACCAAGCTGCTAGGTGTCACGATAGATAACTGCCTTACCTTTGATAATCACATTATTAATACTATTAAAACTGTAAACAGAAAGCTGGGCTCCTTATACAGAATCAAAATGTTCCTAACTCCTACAGCCAAAGCTACACTTGTCCACTCTCATCTGACCTCCACTCTTCTCTATGCATCACCCATTTATACTAACCTAAAGAAAAGTAATCTATCTAAACTGTCTAACACTTATAATAGTATAGCTAGATTTGTTACCGGAAATCAATTTAGAACTCATCACTGTCTAAACCTACAACAACTTTACTGGCTTGAACTTGAAAACTCGTTGCTGCTTTCCCAACTCACATTTGTCCATAGGATTTTCTTCCATCCCAATAATACTCCAATACTATCTAACCTCTTTACTCCTTATACCAACCTGAATTCTCTTCGCTCCTCAAATAAACTTCTTGTTTCCTTAACTAAAACCAATAACTCTGCTGGTGCTTCCCTTTTTTCCAACACCATTGGTAAGTACTGGAATCATCTTCCTACTGAACTTACCTCCATTCCATCCCTGGCTCTCTTTAAGCAGAAACTCAAATTGCACCTTAATAAACACTGGTTATGCTCTTGCTTTAACCCTGATTAAACTTGCTCTATCTCCTTTCTTTCCCACTCCCTTCCCCTGATAGCCTACCACCTTTCTCAAGCTTTTTTTACCATGATAATACTTTCACTATAAAGAATGTCCTGCCTTTCTCTACTCTTTTCTAGTATACAATACAATTTTACGTTTTGAATGTCTTTTTTCTTTGTTTGCCTGCCAATTATCTTTTCTTCCCCAAATTGTTTAATTTAACTTTGTATCATATACACATTATGTATTAAACTCGTAGAGTGTAGTATTTTTAAACGTATTCTCCTCATATTATTCTTTTCTGTATTATGTAACTATTTGTCTCTATGTGGAGCTTTTCTCCCCGGGCCTCTGCTGAAAATGGAAATATATCCAGTTAGACTAGCCCGGTTAACAAATGTAAAATAAAATAAATAAATAAATAGTATATGTCACAATGTTCACATTACAAAGCTAACAGATGTCAAACACCGGAGAGATTGGTGTAGACAATCCACAGCCCTACATGTGACAGTATGGATTAGTGAACAATATTGGCAACCCTTCTATTACTCAGAGAACACTCTCCACCCACGTATCATACAAAAACATGGTTGGCTAGGCAACAACCACTATATTGATAGTTCCCCTGCATATTGCCTCCCAGATAGCAATCATAGCATGATAGCAGTGGACTACATGCCTGATGACCACAATAGTGCCAATTACATCAGAGAGTACTTTGATGTGTTAGATCTCCTGACTGAGTGTGTGTTATCCAGCCAGAAAAAGGACATGGCAACCTGTTCCATCCCCTCAGTAGCCAAATAAATGTGTACAGTGGCCCTTTTGTTATGTTCCCCACTGGATGCCTGCAACAAATGTAGAGTCTACAAATATACCCCCACAAAGGGAATACCATGCCTTATGCACATGCCCTGTATGGACAGATGCCACTAACTCCACTGAATACTCGTATCATACTGTCAATGTATGTGCAATCACAACCTCAGTTACATAGCCAGGTCTCACTAAATGGGGTCAGGAATGCTACTTCAGATGATACTAATCTGTCCACACAACATGGTTCAGAGACCTCAAGTACACTTCCACACATCAAAGACCATGCATGTTGGACATGTGTACAACCCAGACACTGCCCATGTTATGGAATATAGATCACATACATGAGAAAGAATGCACATCACTGGCCACCCACAAAAGAAATCCAGATGAGTGGATGGTGAATATAATACCCACCCCTGGGGACCACTCCAGGGACTACACCCCTGAGCCACACCTGGGACTATTGTCATGTGGCCTGATGCAAAGGTATTCCCTTGGCCTAGCCTTGTAGAGCCTTCAGGCTCATTCACCTACTACGCACCTGTGAAATAATGAACCTATGGATCTCAGTACTGGCAAGTGTGTGTGTGTGTGTGTGTGTGTGTGTGTGTGTGTGTGTGTGTGTGTGTGTGTGTGTGTGCATGTGTGCATGTGTGTGTGTGTGTGGAGATGAATGATTTTGAGGCCATTCACACTCACTAGACTCACCCTCTGAACTCTTAATGATTACACAGTCTTCCTTTAATTCAGTGGCAACATGGCTCTCCAACAATCAACTTATCCTCAACCCCCAAAAAACAAAACTGCTACTCTTACCCCCAAAAACACTCAGTCATATGAGGTCCTCCTTTTCTATCCTTTCCCTTAACAACACCCTTATAGAAGTAGAGTCTAGCACAAAACTTCTTGGTGTAACAATTGATGATCAAATAAAATTTGATCTACACATAAATAATTGTATTAGTAAAACTCGCCATAAACTAGGCTTATTATACAGAAACAAAAAATGACTCACACAAGAAGCCAGAATTGCTCTTGTTCATGCTTACCTTCTTCCCTGCTTAACTTACTACTCACAAATCCTCCCTAACCTAAACTCCTCACTTCTCTCAAGACTAGAGTCTACTTACCACAAAATAGCTAGATTTGCTACTCAACAGTCCTATAAATCCCACCACTGTCTCTCTCTAAAGTGCTTGAACTGGTTTTAACTGACTCACCCCCTGCTCCTTTCTCAGTGCCAAACCATACACTCTATTCTTTACCAGCCTTCTTATTGTCCAGCCTTACAATCTGTCATCTCCCATTATGCTCCCACAAGAAACTTACACAGCTCTTCCCAAGATGTATTAAGTATCTATAAGCCAAGTCTAAAACAGGGTGCAGCTTATATAGCTACCACCCCTCTATTGTGTGGAATAGACTCCCCCTTGAAATTCAAACACTCACACATCCCAAACAATTTAAACTAACCTTAAAAGAATATTTTAAAGGACAATGGATCTGCCATTGCTCCAAACCTCCATGAAAACACTAATGCATACCAACGTCCCCTGTTACTTTGATCCCCACTACTATCCTATACTATTAACTGCAATATAAAAAATGATTTAAATTCTTTATGGTTTCTGATTTGGATCCTGTATAACTTGTAAAAATGTTGTTTAACTAAGTACTTTTGCTGCTATATAGTTGTTTGACATGCACCATTATGTCATACATTATTGCATAAAATAATAATATTAATTGTAAAAACTGGAGCTTTTCTCCCCGGGACTCTGCTGAAAAAGGACTTTGGCTCAGTTAAACATTCCCGGTCAACATATGTAAAATAAGTAAAATAAAATAAAATAAAAATAAATTACACCTCCCATTGCACTACTTAAGCACACCTGCTGATGTCAGTCACTTTGAAATAGCCCTTTAGCCAAGTTTCAGTCAGTAATCTCCGTGGTGCTTGCAATAACTGCATAATGAATGTAGTAAACTAGTTAGATAGGAGTTCAAATCCTGTTTCTGGCAACTGTGATAATGTATGTGTCTTTGTTGACACCTGATTTTGTGAACATTCACACTTACTACACTTCCCTTATCCATCCTTTAGCTCTACTGCTGATGTCACTCACCTTCAAAGATACCTTTGGACAGCTTTTCAACATATAAGCTCCGCGACACTTGCGATAACTGTGTAACACTGTAATAGCAATACATAGCCAGGTAGGGGTTTGAAACTCAGTACTGGAAAGTATGTGTGTTTGTGTGTCATCAGTATGCTGTGTGGGTGTTGTGGTGATTGTGTAATGACAGGATCAATTGTAGGGTGGGTTTTGCTACATTATTATATTTTGGACCTATATGTCCCTGAAAAATTATATGGAGCTTACTTGCTGCTTGCTGCTGCTTGCTGTGGGATTTCAAGTGTTCTTAAGACACTCAGTCTTGCTGGCTGGATTCTGCTAAAATTCAAAGTCTGGTTATATTTGCATTCACAGTCTGTTGCATACTGAAACTTGCAGAATATACACTGATGAGAGAATATACTTTGCAGCACCAACTTTAGAGCAATAACAAATAACTTTTTATAATAAACCAAACGTACTAACGTTGCAGCTTAAAGTACTGTTTCACTTTACTTCTCATATAGTACAGATGATGTGAGAGATATAACATTTACCTCAGGACAAATGAGTCCCTACCATACCCCTAACATAACTGGATTCATACATCTCTTTATATACAATTTTAGTCCTCTTGGTATTCTATTTTGGAGAATTGCTCATCCTGTAGAAACAATACTAATTGTTGCAGATGCTGATGCAAACTGCTGACTTAATGATATTATTTTTAACAATGTCTTGTAAGAGACCAGCTTTTCTGGCAGTGTGAACATCCTGTATTTTATTTGGATCTTTGTATAAGAACATCTGTTCTTTTGCCAATGTTGATAGTCATGTCCTGTTTTCCTGTTTTTGGAAAATGTTTGTCTCTTTAGAAATATCTAGTGGAATTGCCACCAAAGGCATATGTCCTGTTATTTTAAACTACATACTTAACAATTAAAAATATTCATGCTTTTTTATACCAACATTGTTTTGCCAAAAACATATTAAAAATAGTGACCAATCTTGTTCAATTGTTTACATATCTTTACTCTCTCTTGTATAGCTGTTATCAATTTTAAGCCATTTTTTGTTTTTTAAACCATCGCTTATATAGCTTTACAGTTTAACCGATTGTAAATACAATTTAATACTAAACAATACAATAATAACCATTATGATAGCTATTAACAACTTGTAAAATATCTTATTCTGTCAGGTTTAATCCAGTTTACCAGTATTTTTAATACACTAATATCTGTTTTTCCCCCCATAAAAGAGTATTGTCAAGAAGGAATGAGATATTTCTTCCTGTAGCTTTATTTTAGACCCTTATTGTTTATTTTTCTGTAGCTTTATTTCAGACCCTTGTGCAGTACTGCTTATACAGTCAGTGTAAAACTGAGAAAGTAACCCCCCCCCCGTAGTACTGCACTATTGTTTATCTGCTTTATGCTGTGAGAATTGAATGTATGTCAGCCCAACACTTTGGTCATACATTTACTTTATTAAATTACTAACAAACTATGGACTTTTATTTGATTTGATCATTTTTATAAAGCTGTTACTGTTTATTACCTCTAGTAGGTATTTATACCCTCCTGCACAATTGATTTGAACTGTATATATACTACAGCTCATTTGCTGGCTGTACTGGATGCAACTGAGGTTTTTTTCTTTTAACATTTACTTGCAAACAGATTATCAGTGACATCTATGCACAACTGTGGCATATTATTACAATTACCAAATAGTGTTGCATGTAAACATTTTAACAATTATGTTTTAATAACAATGATGGTTTAGAAAAAAACTCAAACTACTCGTCTGGCAATCAGTCTTGTTGTTTATGTTATCTTTCCAACATTTCTTGTAACTATTCATCTAGTGTAGGAAGGTCTGAGCTCACATTTTATACTCTGTAAACTATAGTTAATTCTTTTGGCATTTTTCCTTTAACGTGATTGTGATTTGCATAACTATGCATTTATATAACATAAATAGACATTATTTTACAATTAGCTAAAATGGATTTCAGTATTTTTTATTTATTTAACTATTTAACTGTTCTGCCATTAATTTTACAAAAACTGTTTGACTAATACCATCTGTGATTTTTTTTTTTTTTTTAATTTAGAACTTTAACTGTTTGGTGTTACTATACAATTATAAAAAATTGTAAAAAAAACAAATATATATTAGCTTAACTAACATATGTTTATTTATATTTGCTGTTGTCTGCCTTTTGCTTTTGTGCATTGTAAACAAATGTACTCTAGATGAAAAGAACATGCATGCATGTCTGTCTTGTATCTGTATATCTTTATACAAGCATGTCAGTCTTGTGACTTTAAATCTTTATTCTTATTATCTATTTTTAATTTTATACACTATAACTGTTTTGTTTGCCTTTTGACTGTGCTAAGAATGGCAGTCATATGCTTTACTTTACTGTAGTACTGATAAATGTCTTGCTTTAACTGAATGAAAGTAAAACATTTGAGAATGATTTGTCCAGACATCAGATCCTACCATCCTACCATGTATGTTTAACCATTTGCAAAACATAAACATATTATAAAATATATTTCTTTTGCACAGATTGACTGTGTATGCAGGAAGTTTCCAGTCTTTGTCAGTTCAGCTAATTTATTTCCCTTATTCTGCAACTGCTGTTGAATTTCCTGTAATGTTGCATGGTCTTTCTGACATTCTTTAGTAAGCTGTTCTGCTGAATTTGAAACTCCTATGCACTTTTGAAAAGATGTATGTGTAACTTGTCTAAGCTTCCTGAACTTATTGTGTCTCTCTTTTAGAAGTTTACTACATTCGTTTGTAACAAAATGTACTAGAGGTTCTATCAGTAACTGATTTGACTCACATGTGGTGACAGGACATAACTGTTTAACATCTGAATATAATAGAAACACTTTACCCTTAGTTAATTCTTTATCATGAACAGGTCTGTCTTCACAGTCTATTTTTTTTAGCAATATGATGCAATACTTTTTTTTATGGCATAATACACAAAATGCAGTTTTTGTTGAAACACACAATAAACATTTGTCATATTCCACATGTTTTTCTTTGAGATACCAGTCAAATATTGTAATACATTTGCATAATGCCTTACTATCAACCTGCCCTAATAAGGTTTTACGTTTACTAATGTGCTGTGTATACCAACATTGCAATTTACTAAAGTTTGGTTTACTCCTGCATGAATTATAAATAATATCCATACTGTCTAAGAATATACAAACTATGTAAGAATATACAAACTGTTTAACATCATCCACACTAAATATGTGAAACAGAAAAATGTCTTACCAATTAGCAAGAAAACAGGTGATCAGGCTGCTGTTGCTGATGGCTAGAAAGTTTTCAGAGTCACTTGAGAAGCTGGTGAAGCACAACAGGCAGCGGACCGCTGTACAAGTGGACATTCACCTTTTCTTGGAGAATTTATGGCACTGTGAATTTCTTGAACTAGTCTCACTCTGGATTTTAGACGTCTAAAAAAACTTTACTACTGCAAACTGCATAAACTGGAATACTTCTGTTTAGGATTTACACATACGTACAAATGTTAGTTACTGCAATTTGACTGAAGTGACCCTCTGCAGGGCTTACCATCACTCCCCCTGTGTTTGAATGCAGATTGTAGGTTCAAATGCAGGCTAGCTTGCCATTAAAAAAATATATGGAACTTACTTGCTTCTTGCTGTGATGGATTTGCAGTCTTCTTAAGACACTCAGTCTTGCTGGCTGGATTCTGCTAAAATTCAAAGTCTGGTTATATTTGCATTCACAGTCTGTTGCATACAGAAACTTGCAGAATATACACTGATAAAAGAATATACTTTGCAGCATCAACTTTAGAGCAATAACAAATAACTTTTTATAATAAACCACATGTACTAATGTTGCAGCTTAAAGTACTGTTTCACTTTACTTCTCATATAGTACAGATGATGTGAGAGATATAACATTTACCTCAGGACAAATGAGTCCCTACCATACCCCTAACATAACTTGATTCATACATCTCTTTATATACAATTTTAGTCCTCTTGGTATTCTATTTTGGAGAATTGCTCATCCTGTAGAAACAGTACTAATTTTTGCAGATGCTGATGCAAACTGCTGACTTAATGATATTATTTTTAACAATGTCTTGTAAGAGACCAGCTTTTCTGGCAGTATGAACATCCTGTATTTTATTTGGATCTTTGTATAAGAACATCTGTTCTTTTGCCAATGCTGATAGTCATGTCCTGTTTTCCATGCAGAAAAACATATTTTTGAGGAAACACATTGTCACAGTGTAATTGTCCATTCTTTAAAAGCAGATTTTGCATTTTTGCTCTTGCATACATCCTGTTTTTAAGTCTGTAAGGGAAAAATGTCCATTCAGCAGGTTCCTTATTTTCCAAGCCATGGTCATTTAGTATGGTTGCTGATTACATATTACTAAACTCTGTTTTTGCATTTAAGCAAGCTTTTTCTTTCAGCATATTTACAACAGAATTAATTTCAGCCTTATATTCATAATATCTAACAGTCCCAATGTCCACATTACAAGGCCAACAGTTGTCAAACACTGTAGAGTTTGTTGCAGACAGTTCACAGCCATAAATGTCTACTGTCATGTGCAATTACTATGTGGCAGTATGGATAAGTAAACAATATAAGCAACCGTTATAATACCCAGTGACCACTCTCCACCCATGGATCATACACAAACATGCTTGGCTCTTTCTCTCTTCCTTTCTTACTTTCTCTCTGTTTCTCTCTCTGTCTCTCTGTCTCGCTCTCTCTCTCTCTCTCTCTCCCTCTCTGGTAGATGTGGAAAAATACATTTGTTTTGCATAGGCAGCAGCTTGACTTTTGTAGGTAATACTCATGATCAGCTGATGGCCTGTCCACGAACTGGAGTCCCCCACTTGCTAATTGCATGTGGAACAGCTGTGGTATCATTCCTATAGCCAAATTGCATGAAACACACTCCTATAACCAAGCACTTCATGTGGGTGTTGGCCCTTTTCCTTCAATGTGACCAGGACCTCATGGGTGTCTGACAAACAGCATCACAGAGGGTAGTTGGAAATACCTCTTACAAAAACACTGTAGAGACAGGCCAACAAACTGGAGGGGGATGTTCCAGACATGGGGACAGAATGTAAGTACTGCTGTTCTACATTTGAAGTAATGTTGGTTTAACAGGGTTTGTGTGGATATGGCTGTTCTGCATGATTTAAAGTCTGGCATGACAGTGTTATGTGGTTGAGGAAACTCTCACCTGTAGGGCTATCTGCAGACTGGCCAGAGTTTGGAGTCTTAGATGTGGTGTGTTACTCACACATTCTTTGTCTTTAGAAATGCAGTAGCATACTCTGATGATTGCAGTCAGTAAATGGTGACATCCATGTGTGTTACTGACATCATATCCCTCAGAAGAGATATGTCACAACAAACCTTGTTACACCAGCAATTTTCCCAGTTTATCACAGCAATATGTCAATATTGGCCATGTGTTGTGCCTCTGTCCCCCAAGTCTGTCACCCTTTGTCCATATGTCATGCAGTAAGAGGTGCACATGTACATTATATCATTATGACATAATTCCTGATATCAAGCCAGTGATATATCAGACTTCCAGACATGTTATGCATAGGAGGCCTTATATTTTTGGACAAAACCTGGACATTCTGTTGTAGTCTGTACAGTAATTAGGTCTGTGTACTTATGGTGCTTGTTGACAGAGTGTCTGTATTGTGTAGCAGTGTATTGTGAATATGTTATTTGGCCTGTGTACAGACTGAGGTAGATGTCAGTGTTCTTGGTTCTGTTCTATCTGATGTTGCATGCTGTTCCAGTTTCTGGTACCCTATAAGTCTATATGTGTGTAGGGTCAGACTGAGGCATGCCCCATACCAGAGTCAAGCATCAGACTACACTGTGAATTGGGCCATTATATGTAAGGTTAGTGTGTGAGTGGCAATTATGAGGATGGATTTGTTCACACAGTCCATATACTGTACTATTAATTAGGCTTACCATAATGTGACTGTGTTGAGATTGGTTGTGGGTATGCACTTTCACACTGGTGTCTGTTACTCCATGCTGTTACATGCCTGTAGTGCTTGCTATGTTTGCAATTGCATGTGTATTCCCCATAGGAAACTTGGGTTAGTATTGTGGCAGTCTGTCTGTAATTTAGACTGTGTTGGTGAAATGCCTAGCAGCTCAGTGTATTTACCTAGTGTGATGTTATGTCCAGATATCTGTCAGATGTACTGTTGCCTGGCCACCATACATGTTGTGTATTTCTAAAAAAGGAGTGGGATGCTGTGAAGATGAATGTGACTAAGTAGTGGGAAGTATGTGGGCTTGGGACCTCTGCCCCTCCAGTTAATATATGTTAAGAGGGTGTGAATGCATCAACTGTGTGAGTTTATCTACTCCAGTATTTGTGATATATCCCCATTTTCATGACTGTAAACATCCCCTTGGTCAGGCTTAGTCCACACATCTTGCACTAAGGTGTTCTGTATATACCTATGGACTGACCAGATTGGTTCAGACTGTCCAAGTCCATTGATTGTGTCATATCCTGGGTACAGCTGAACACAAGTAACAGATCTGTATAACAGTTACTGCATGTGCCACATGACTGACTGATCTGAGGGGTGTATACAGGTGAGTGCATGGTGGCTGATGTAAGCAGTTCTTCTACAGTGGACAATGGTAAGTGTACTGGGTGGCACACACCAAATGTTTGTGAATAGCAGACACGCAGAGGCTTTGGTGTTGATGCAATACACAGAGAATACTGTTCACATGGATGTACTTCATTTTGCAGTGAACTCATTTCGGCCTATGTAATTCCACCAAGAGCAAATTGCCAAAACATCACATCAGTAAATAATCAGTCCACAAGTTTAATGTCATTGACAATGGTACTGGCAGGGTATATGTCCTCTTCCCCAATGTAGTACAGTCCTGGAGTTGGTAAAAATAGGTGTGCTGGTGTGGGTGGCACAGCCCCCCACTTTGGAGGGTGTGGGTGGCATAGAACCACACATAGTGTGATTAACAACCACTTAACCTATTAACATAAACTGTACAGTATAACAGCACACTAAGCGGGGGGGGGTATGCACAACAATAACCCCAATGTGGGTGGCTGTGCCCACAACAACCACACCCAACAATATATACCAACTCCAGTATCACTGTACAGCTGTAGAGTGGGGAAGAGGGTATTTACACATCCAATACTAGTTTTGATGGAATTAATTTCCACAAGATGATTGCTTTGAAATGTAACCTTTTGCCAGTTAGTTCTCGGGCAAATGATCTCCTGGGACATATATTTTCTGCAAACTGAAGTAGATCCCTTCACATACACATACTTACTTGGCAACACTGACAGTAGAACCCATACTTAGGTACTTATTGCTACTAATGTGGTTGGCCTTAATTACACACACCAAAGAGCTTTTAGGGTGAGTTGTGTCTCGAGCTTCCTGTTAAGTGAAGAACATCACCAGGCCTTGTACAGTATGGTAATGGAGGATGTACTGGGAGTTAATGAACAATACATAGTATGACATACTGTGATATACACATTGACAAACAAATACAGTCATAGACACATTTGCCAGACTTGGGTTTAGCAGTGCTAACTACCTTGTCAGTGAGTCCATACTGTTACAGAGTTTTTGCACACAGCACATGTGTCATTGGGCTGGATAGTGTAATCAGTTACCTGTATGGTTGATGGCGACATCGGTCCTCATACAGTGGACCTTGGGACATGTACTGGTGGTACTATGGTGTAAAAAAAGTATACCCAGCACCCACACCCCACATTAGATATTGTACTCACTGAAACCCATGATAATGCCCTGACATGCCCACAATCACACATTGACCAGAACTGCAATACAAACCCTTGTCTATCTAATCAATGCTACTACAGGTATATGCATTTATTGCACATGCCACAGGGATAGTAAGGTGAGGGTTTGTCATGGCTCTCCTAATGTCAGCAGCATCACCATCCCTTATAATGTATGGCAAGGTTTAGTGTATTTGGAGAATGTGGCCTCAGAATGCTGTCTCCCACAAATATGCACACTCACACACAATTGCACACACATACACCTGCACACATATTCATATTTGCCAGGACACAGAGGGTAACCCGTACCTATCTAGCCATTTGTAGAACAGTGTTATGCTGGTACTGCAAGCTCCAGGTAGCCCATAGGGTGAAGAGTGTAACAAGGTACATTTAATGTGAATTACAGCAGCAGCTGTTTCTAAGTATAGCAATGGGGGTGTTGTGGGTGAGAAGGCACTCAGAATATTTTCAACTGAAAGTTTACAAACACACAAACATTGTTATTCTCAGTAATGCACACTGACACATTTGTCAGTACTGAGGTCCATAGGTGCAGGTATTCCTATGTGTGTACCAGGCTAATGTCCATGGAGAGATGAGAAGAGTAGGGCATGTGGGTACACTGGTATCATGCCACCCGACATTTGTCAGCAGGCCATCTATCAACAGATGCCACTTGAGTGAACCCTTGGGTGACAGTTAAATTCAACAGCCAATCATCTGGTTTTCTCTTGCAGAGGGACAGTGAGGTGCTCCAATTGACATCTATGCAATATATATTGCATAACATGGCTAGTGTCTGGGTTAGGGACCTGTACCCAAGGATGTTCTGTTGACTGTGGTAATCTGGTTGAGGTATCCATGGCATGTGGTGCATACAGAGTGGGGTTTCCTAGCTGTGGAATTCATAACACATCTGGGCAGACATGTCAGTGTCAGTCAATCAGAGACTGCCTGTAAGCAGCCAAGATGGATACCTGACATCTGCACACCTGTACAGAGGACAGGCAGAAATTACATAGCCAACAGGTTATGCATTAGGATGAATGTTTTGACAGATAGACATCTGACACTGATAGGTATGCCATTACTACATGATAGCAGTCCTCAATGTCATGTCCTAACACATAGTATTCTACAGTTAATATCAACATATCAGATCCATATCCAATAGGAGATACTTAAAAACATACAGCTCAAACACCAAGAACACGATAGTCAGTACTCAGAGTCCAGCTTTGCATGCAGGGGTGTATGGTTCCAGTACTACAATCTGCAATCTACTCTTACTTGGAAAAGCACTGTTAAAAGTAGTAACGTAATGATACAATACATGCAAGTGTGACTGCATATAACCTGGGATACTACCCATGTATGAAACACATACAAAGCGAAACGATTGTTGTACTAGACATATATACTCAGGTGTCCCATACAGTATGCTCACACCCCTTGCTACTTTAATGACAGCACATAGAAGCATGTTATGTACATGGAATTAAATACACTTATTAAAGATGTCATTAACATACTATTTTATCAGACTGGAATGTGATTACTGGTTACCAGGGCTAAGCTATGCTTAGCAGGTATAAGCATTACTAAAATGTAAATGCTAAGAAGATCTGCGCACTGATAAGCGAAGCCTACATGGTGTAAGCGCATATTCATTTAACTGTACATTAGCACCACTTACCATCATTCAAATCCATGCAAACCTGCTTAAAGCTGCTCAAAACTGCCTTAACCACTCTTTATCCAATAGTCCTTGTTCTGCCTAGCAACAAAATAAACACTCCTTGTAGGTCCTTGTAAAATTAATCCAGCATCAAGTAGTTCAATTCAAATTGATTCAGCAGCAAATAAAAGCAGCTTGCATACGATAAAACAACTTTATTTAATAAAAGTAAGCGATTTTGCGGTTAATATTACTGCTTCATCAGACCTTGAACTACTTGATGCTGGATTAATTTTATATGTTTCACCATCTCTACCTGTGACTGTATTCTTCATACTTTTGAGTGGTTTGGTGGCAGCAACGCCAGTGTTCTATCTTGATATACGGCTCCTGGGAATTTTTTGCATATATATATATATATATATATATATATATATATATATATATACATGCATATATACATACACACACACACACACACACACACACACACACACACACACACACACACACATATATATATATATATATATATATATATATATATATATATATATATATTAATAATATTATTATATTATTATTATATGCATATAAGCATGTCCCTGCATCGATGCTATGGATGACAGGGATGTGGCACAGATGTCATCATATGCACAGGATGTGCTGTGGGTTTGCCAGAGGCCTAGGCTGAGTTGTTTGGTTGACATCATGTGTGTGGGTTAGGGGGTTCTTTATTAAATGGGCTGTGCAGACGTAGTGTGTATAAGTATGGAGGTGCCCTAGTTGTGTTGGTGATGTGTGTGTGTGTGTGTGTGTGTTTGCATGCACACATTTCTGCCATGTGGCTGCCCTATACAGGAGTTTGTTGGACAGCTTCAGACCATACATGGCAGTGTGTACAGTTCACCATGTCCAGCCATGTACATGGGAACTGTGCCTGCCAGGGGTTGCACGGGCACTACTAGGCAGAAGCCCAGATATGGTACTCTCCCCTGATGATAACAATTGTCAGCTGGATCCGTATCCCTGTTGGGACTTGCCAGAACCATGTGCACATGGCCTGCTGCATTGTGGTGTGGACATCAGCCTCCCCTGCAGTGCTGGTATGGCCACTATGGGAGCGGTCATGAGTTGTTGCACATCCACGTAGACCTCCACCTGTTGATGTTGCTGTTCTACATCCACACGGCTGATACCTTATTCCCACCACATGCTCTACCACAGACACCACACGGTCGAGGATTCCCACCATCTATCCAAATGTCTATCCATGACCTCTGCAAAATAACGGTGGGCACCTGCAAGATCACAGATGTAGTCATGTAAAACAGGAAGAGTAGCCCTCTGGAGAATTAGACTATCTGTGGTGTAACATTCCATACATGCCTGTGCCTCCATGATAGCCTGAAACATGCATATGGTGACACCTGCTGTGGCACTTCTGCCAGGGACATGATGGCCAGCAGCCCTCATACAAGCACCCATGGACATCAGCCTGTGTGGTACCTCACTAGTCATCTGGCTATAGCTGCTGTGTACAGACACACCTGCCATAGTCACCATACTTTCCTGTCCCATGCCACTACCTACCAACTGTCCCTCATGTATGGCCACTGGTGATATTGTAACTGTGTGCGGAGATGGCATGGATAAAAGTGGGATGTCAACCAAAGGCACAGATTCAGCCCCTGACAACTCTGCCTGTGCCTCACTATGCCTATCATCATTGTCAGAGTTTGTATGGACAATAAAATCAGTTTGCCTGCAGGAAGGACCCTGACCCACCTCGCCACCTGTGAGGGGCAGACAAGAAATGTAAATTAAGACCTGTAAATTATGGTTTACTTCTACACATGCACACACACATACGCACACACACACACACACACACACACACACACACACACACACACACACACACACACTTACAGGTGAGGTGGCACAAACATATTACACAGACCTCTCATTACCCAACAGTCAACATGCATGACATATGGCACTCAACAGCATGCACTGCAGCCATACTCAATCCTTGTTACCAACATTATGTGATGCATGCGTTGTGTTAGTAGGTGATGTCCCTTCCCCTGTAACACACTGCACCTGTGTACACAGTATTGCTGTGCACCTGTACAGCACACTGGCATGTACTGTGGACCATACCTCACAAGTGTATACACCATTCCTGAATCTGTATATGTGTGGCAGTTATGTTTTCTCTGTTGCTCACAGCCCCTATTTGTTTGTCTGACACATACCTGGGATGATATGAGGCTTGATGTTATGCTTATGCTACCTGTAAAGAGCCCTGGATGATGTATCATGTGGGACAACTCTTCTGTCTGATTACCCTAACCCATAGCCCACACTTATGCAGAATCCAGGCAATTGTCGACACAGGTACTGCACAGGTAGTACTTGCTAGATATTCCTGCAAGTACCTTAGCATTGCTGCATGCTTCTAGGCAGCTTCCATGACCAGTTTTGTCATCTGTTTTGCATGGGCATCTGTTTATTTTCTACATCAATGTTGTCCATTCTTCATACACACATACTTGACTGCACTGTTTGCCATGGTATATGCAATGTTGATGTAAGGCTACTTTTCCTACTCCGGAGTGCTACCTTTCAGATATGGAATCCATTTCATGGTGTGTAAGATGTGTGCAATCCATGGCTGCCCCTGTTGCAGGTGAGTGGGCAAATGTCATGGACATACTTCTTGGACAGCCAACCGTTACTTGGTGTGACACTGAGGCCCTGTACTTGATGGAGGGCGTGTACTCAAGAAGAGTGAATGCTGTCAGTACATCACAAGCTGCTTCCACAATGTGTTATTTGGCGTGCATGCAAACATATGCTTCCAGTGTTTGTTAGGTATGTATTCCCCATATTTGTTGTCCTAACATAGGAGTCCATATTACACATTCATTGCTCATGTTAGGATCACATTACAGTTTGTAAAAGGTGTGGAATGTGGTATTGTGGTTTGTCATTGTTTATATCAGGAACAGTTGCCACTGTAATAGTGGTGTATACACTGTTGTCGCCACTGTATAAGGGTAATGTTTCAGATATGTCCCAAATGTAGGCTATTTGTCCCACCATTATGTTCATCTCTGTCCACGCATATTGCACTGACAGGTTGTTAAGTATACTACAGGACTCTTACATATCCTTCAGATATGCCACCATGGTGACAACTGTGATGCAGTGCAGTTAACACCAACAATAAGTGAACATGTATAGCATGCATTATGGGTAGGTATGTTAAATGTGTGCATGGCAAATATTTTATTTATTTTATTTATTTATTTATTTGCAGTTGTTTAACCAGGATAGTCCATTGGGCCTAATGAACCCATTTTCAATGGAGTCCTGGGGAGAAAAGCTCCTAAATACATATTACACAAAGATTAATATACACACAGATTGCATGTAGATTACAGAGGTAAACAAACTACGCTTAATATACTCTTAAAAGCTCCTAAATACATGTTACACAAAGATTAATACACACACATAGATTGCATGAAGATTACAGAGGTAAACAAACTAAGCTTAATATACACACACACACAGACTGCAGGTTCATTACAGAGGTAAACAGACTGATGAAAAGTATTTCAATCAAAGGAAATGATATCAAAATTTGTTTTTTTTTTTCAGTTGGAATGAGGATAGGTAGTTAGATGGAGTAGGGTCAGTAGTTACTAGGTACTAGAGACAGGCAAGAATTTGTTATCTGGAATTTGAGAAAGGAAGGGAGAGGGTGAATGAAGTAGAGTGTTGGTTATGGGGGATGGGAGCAGGAGCATTCCCATGTGGAAGTTAGATGAGAGTGGAGTGATTTTTTAAAGGATTGGAGGCTAGTAGTGCTACGAATGGAGGGGGGAAGGGATTTCCAAAAAAGCGAGTTAAAGAGTGTGACAGGAGGTATTGTCCTGGGGGGTGGAGTGGTCTGTAAACTTCTATAAGGTTTTGATTATTAGATCTGAGAATTCTTTGTGTGTGGTGCATTTTAAAGGTAGTGGCGAGGGAGGGACAGAGGGAAGGCTGGAAGATGAGTTTATGGGCATAGGTGAGCTGAATGTAGGATAGGTAGTTTGGTAGTTCTAGCCAGTTTAGTTTTTTGAGAGATTCACAATGATGTGTTGATGATTTGTTGCTAGTGGCGAATCTGGCAATTTTATTGTAGCAAGAAGACAGTTTGGTTTTGAGAGATGATTGTAGATTTGTTAGAAGGGGGGCTCCATAGAGAAGGGAGGGTAACAGAAATGTAGTAGAGAGAGTAAATTTGGTAGTTCAGGTGAGAAACCGATTTTGTCGGTAGAGCATACCAATTTTTTGGTGTTTTTTTTATGTTTAGTAGTAGATGGGAGTTGAATTTAAGCCTGTTGTCTATTTGAACTCCTAGTAGTTTGGCTTCGGATACCAGTTGAAGAGGTGTTGAATTTTGGCTGGTGATGGAGAATACATTTTGATCGAAGTTCTTGGTTTTGGAGGAGGTAAAAATCATAAGTTTAGTTTTACTAGCATTGAGTGCAAGATGGTTGTCTTTCATCCATTGCTCTGTGGTAGAGAAGGCATTTTGAGTTAGTTTTAAAAGAGTTGGGATGGATGGGGCAGCACAGATGATTGTGGAATCATCTGCATATTGGATAACGCTAGTAAGAGGGATGGAGTGGTAAAAGTCATTAATGAAAATATTGAAGAGAAGGGGTCCTAGTATGGAACCTTGAGGGACACCTGTGGGGGTGTTGAAGAAGGAGGAGGTGGCCTTATTCCATTTGACTGTTTGTTGCCTATTGGAGAGATAGCTGGTAAAACATTTGAGGGAAGAGGGTGAGAGGTTTAGGTTATCTAGTTTAGTAAGAAGAAGGTTATGAGAGATAGTGTCGAATGCCTTAGAGAGATCGAGAAGGATGGTAGATACAGTGAAGCCAAGATCTCTAGCTTTATTCACAGTTTCAAGGAAGGAAAGGAGAGCAGTCATAGTGCTATGATGGGGTCTGAATCCATGTTGGGTAGGGGTTAATAGGTTGTTGTCCAAGAGATGGGGAAGGAGTTGAAGGTGAATGCATTTCTCTAGGATCTTAGAAATGGGAGAGAGGATGGCGATGGGACGGAAGTTGGAAATATTAGTATTGTTACCTCCTTTGTGCAGGGGAATGATAAAGCTTTTTCCAGATTTGAGGAACAAGACCTTCTTGGATAGAGTGGTTGATTAGGATACTGATAGGGAGGGCAATAGCATCAGCAGCTATGCTGTGGAAGTATGAGGGAATGTTATCAGGGGCATTGGTGCAAGGTTTCAGTTTCTGTAGGAGTTTTCTTATAGTAGAAGTAGGAATAGGTTTAATGAAAAATGGTGGGGGTTGAGAGGGTGAGGAGTGGGAGAAGGAAGTAGGAGGGGGAGGTGGGAGAGGAGAAGTGGTGGTAAGAGATGGATTGTTATTTGAGGAAGAAGATGAGGTAGGAGGTGGATTATTATTTGAAGGAGGTGGGAGAGGAGAAGTGGTGGTAAGAGGTGGATTGTTATTTGAAGAAGAAGTGGAGGTAGGAGGTGGATTATTATTTGAAAAAGAAGAGATAAGTTTTGAGATGGAGTCAATGAAGAAAAAATTGAATTGGGTAGCTAGATCAGAGTCTTGTATGTTTGGGGAGGGGTTAGGGTTTTCTGTATTACCGGGTTTTAGGAGGGTAGTTATACCTCTCCAGAACTTCTGTGGGTTGGTTTTATGGTTGCTTTGAAGTTGGTTGGATAAAGTAGTTTCGATGGTCTTATGTGATAAGCTTTTTAACTGAGTTATGAAGTGTTTTAGCATGGCCATAACATGGACGGTGTATTGGCAAACCTGAACAAAAAAACTCCATACTCACCAGCTACAGGCTGTTACCCCTGTTGTATATCAGAGGGACCTAAATAGTTGTGTGAGAGAAGTAATGTCAGTAGCCACACCTGTAGCACTGGTACAGGGTGGGTGCAGCATTTCAGCACATCAACAGTAAAACCCCACAATACTAGAGATTATGCACATCTGTTCATTACTACAATGCAGCAACAGACTATCTTATCTGACATATGCATGTAGATACTTTACAGATGAAAATAGATAAGCAGCAATGGTCTAATAATGTGCCTTGGGGCCTTACCTGCATAGTCCTCGTCCATTGTGTGGGTGGCACCCACCTCCACAATGCTGTCTTCAGCCTGCTGGCTTGTCTGGTGGGCGGATGCCCCAAGGCTGGAGAGGAGCTCCTCAGCATGTGTCAGTGGGGGCTGGATGGTATGACCCCCACCTGTGGCTAGCTGGTCCCTCCTAACTGCAACAGCATGCTGGCAGGTGTGGTGGATCAGGTCTGTGCAATGATGCCACACCTGCTCATAATTTTGATTGTGCAGGCTGACATCTTTTACCCAGTGGATGAGCTCATTCCACAGGGTGGTCCTCTCCTGCAGATCCTGGGTCCCGCAGCCAGATAGTATGACATAATGCATGATGAGGTATTGGATGATCGCATCATTTTCCTGGTTTGTGAATGCAGGCAGATGTTCTTGGGGCATTGTACCTGGAAGACATCAACAGGAAAAAAGGTCACAGGACCTCATACGGTTGTCCACTTGCACATCAACAGTGGATATTATTTGCAAATAATCCAGACACTACACCATAACACTGGAAGCTATCATAGCTTTGACATTTTGCATTACACTCCTGGCCCTGACCTGTCCAGTTGCCCCAGTGTTGGACACTTAGTGGCATAATCCACTATTCACCATTCATTTCTGTGTAGAGGGATGACAGTGGCCATCTTCCATGTTAATGCTGTGTGGATGGTGGCATGTCTGTGTTTGAATTTAGTGTGTGATGGAACTGTGTGCACATGCCTGTGTTCATGTAGGAGGTAAACTGTGATGTTTTCATGCCTCATGGAGACTTACTGTTGTTGCCATCAGTCGGCATTATGTCCATGCGCACCATTGATGTGGGCAGGAGTGTGGTTGATGTGCATATCCCCCTGTACTAATGTTGTGGATAGGGTGCCACTGTTCCCACCTATCCTGTCTGATCCAAGTTGCCTGGATCCATTGCATATGTATACGAGCTGTGCTTTACCCCCAGTACAGGTTGACTTGTGTTACTGGCTTTGAGACAGCATACATATGTGGAGACATGGTTGCAATTGGCCTTGGTGGTTTGGATATGTCTGATTTCTAGTCATAGTCAGCCTTAAAGAAAGTTACCTGTGAACCTACATGCTTGCTCAGATAGAGGTGCACTTGCTTCCAAGTTGTGGTCTGAATGTATGTGTCCCTGTACAGCCACTATAGCAACCTATCATGTGCTTTGTGTCTTGCTGCTGTCCACCAAGGGGGATTACTCTATCGTTGGTGGAGGATGGTTGTACAGGTCAGGTACTTGATTCCATATAGCTACAGTGGATATGAAGTGTACACACCCTTGTTACAATGCATGGTACTTGTGCAATTGGAACATGACCCCACAAAAGCACATGTCAACGCAATCCCCACATGTGATGTGTCCTATAGCCCGCTCAGTTCAATAGGGAACATAACAACCCATCCTGTGGAAACATATGGGAATTAATAGTCAGTACAGTAAGCCAGTTGAATGGGTGTGCCCACCCTTACACTGATATTTTGTGTAAACACCTGCTGAGATGATTGCAGCATCCATTTCTGTTGAATTCTACTCTAACATCATATCACATCTTCACTTGGCAATGGTTGCTCACCTTCCATGAAACAGCTTTGTTTCTTTTTCAATAGAATTGTACAGGTTATGGGTCACATTTGAGGTGAGAAATGTTTTGATATGACTTTCTGTAGTCTCACTGACATACAGCACAGACTTGGCATTCTAACAGGGGTGTGTACACTTTGATATCCAGTGTATATGGGTGTTGATATAGCTGTTAGTGGTAGACATGGACAGTGGGTCATAACACAGTTGTACACTTCTCGGATTACTACGTGATATTCATGCCTACTGTAGTACCCATATCAGTGTCATCTCAATGTAACGATCAGTAGCAGTGCACATTTTATTTTGTTGTATGCAGTGACAGTGATATTACACACATGGCTACATGCACATCCTATTTCCCAGACTGCTTGTGACCCATATTATTACTTCTGTGCCTTTCAGCTGAACATATGCATACATACACATGCTGAGGGGATACCTGGTATACATTTGTATTCTATCTCATTATGGCACACTGTATTTACAGTCTTTCAGCTCAATCATACATGTCAACCTGTTATACCAGGACTTCTAGTCATTGGTTTACATCTCTGGATGACAAAACAGGGAAGCCAATTGTGATAAAGTATTAATATAGCTGCCATAACACAAGTATATGTGTGACTACAGATATCTGTCACAACTGTGAACATTGCCCAGAAGAACACTGTACAGTTGAATGTTATTAATTCAATATATCACATGCAGTTCAAAACACACATCTGCAACAGTGATTTACTATGCTCATGCTTTATATAGGCATCCTAGATTTACAATACAAACATGTATAATACTCATATTCAAATGTAACATATGGATATGGGCAACATCCCATTATCTGGCCTAGCAGTGGCACAGACATGACTGCTTGACAGACACTCTAGTGGTTGCCATATATGAGCTGCCCTTTCCCAGGGTGTGTCAGGCTCTTCAGCTGTGACCCAACATATCCACCTCTTAGAGCATCACATGTTGACAAAGCCTAATATTGGGGGGATATATAGGGACAGATCATAGATATGTCTATTACAAACCTATGAAGTTTGCAGCATGATACATTTTGCATTACCATAACTGTTCTGAAGGTGGTGGGGTTTGAAACTCATGTGTCTGTCATTACTTCATTACTTCCATCGCCAGCTGTTTGCCAGACTAACATAGATGTTTGGAGGAACAGAACAAACACAATGATGGCCAAATCTTGACATTCTGTGAAGATCTGCACAGTTGACAGGAATGGCCAACTGCAGACAGAGCCAGATGCTGTGTCCATAACATTTGTTCAGCAGGACATCATTACAGCAAGTCTTGATGGCACATATACATCTTTCATAATCATCTATCCCATTATTACAGACCAAGTACTACATTCAATTACATGCTGACATGTTTCACATACCTGGATTATCTTCAGGTTCCTTCTGTGTAAAGGTTGTCTTCTTGTTTCTTATTTTTTATTTTAAGGTTTTGTTTATGTGGGGGTTTTGTGTGTGTGTGTGTCTTTCTCTCTCTCTCTCTGTCCACTACTGGGATCAAGCTTGTTTGAATAGGTTGAAGTATGGCTTTTGTAGGTGATGCTCATGTTCAGGTGATGGCTTCTGCACCAATTGCTGTTTCCCACTTGCTAATTGCATGCAGACAGTGTAGTTCTTTGAATAGCGAATGTCACAGCAACCACTACTATAAATAACTACATCATGTGGGCATTGTACCTTTACCTTGCTTGTATGGAAGATATCCTTCATGTGTGGGGGCAGCAGTGTTACAGACAGCAGGTAGGAATACCTCTTACAACAAGACTTGTGGACACAGGCCAACTACATTTGTATGAGGTTCCAGACCTAGGTACAGTGTGTGAGTATTGTTGTTATATGCATTGAATACTGCTAGTTTTACAGGGGTTGTGTACATGCTAGTTTTGCATGGAATGCAGTCTGTCTGCATAGCTCTCAACTGGTGGCCTATCCACATGATGGCCAGAGGATTGGCTGTTTCATTTTGTCTGTTCCCCACACAGGTCTTGTCCCTGACATATCAATGTCATTCTCCGCATTGATTGCTATCAGTACATGGCAACATCCATTTGTGTTTCTGACTTCATATTCCTGAGTAAGAGTATGTTGCAACAAATCCTGTAACACCAGCAATGTTCACAGTGTATAACAGCAATATTTAAAAGATGGCCTTGTGTTTCAGCCTCTGCCCTTCACTTATATACCAGCTTTTGTCCAGATGTCATGCAGTAAGAGGTTGATAGGTATGGTCTATCATTATTTAGTGATGAAATTCCTAATATCATTCTAGTGATGTTGTGGAATCCCACACAAGTTGTGGGGTAGGATATATATATATATATATATATATATATATATATATATATATATATATATATATATAGGTTCATAGGTTCATAGGTTCATACTAGGCTATCTGCCCGAGGGCATTTACAAGCCTAGCCCATCGTTTTGTGGCTTACGCCACCCCTTTAGTATGGGGAACTATACCCATTATTTTGCTGTGCCTCTGTCGAGCAGTGACACTGAGGTTATCCCTGGGGTATATCTGTGATCTCCCATCCATTGGTCAAGATTTCTCTTGAACAAGGCCAGCGAGGTGCTCTGCCTCACATGTACCGGGATTTTGTTCCACAGCATAGGGAGTCTTTGGGTGATGAATCTATCCCTCCAGCACGTCCTATTAATAGCCGTGTCAAGGTTTAAGTCTACCACTCTTGTGGCTCTGATGGATCTAGATTTTTTGAGGTGAAGCATATTCATCAAATCTGGGTTTGACATGGCCTTGTATGTTAGGCAAAGGTCACCTCTGAGCAAGCGGTAAGCGACTGAATAGAGCTGGAGTTTTTTCAGTCGGGCAGCATAGGACAGATTTTTGAGACCCTTTATCCTTTTGGTGAGGAACTTTTGTGGCCTCTCCAGCTGCTGCAAGTGTCGGGTCAGATACATTCCGAATGGGGCATTGTACTCAATCATTGGTCTGATGAGTGATGAGTAAAGGGAGACTATGACCTCCCTTGATCTAGATGAGAATCCCTTCATGATAAGGTGGGCAATGTAGAAGGTCTTCCTAACTACTTTAGCTACATGGGTGTCGAATGACAGACTACTATCAACCTGGGTCCCCAGGTCCCTGATAACTTCTTCTGTGCTCAGTGGATTGCCACCTATTTGGTAGCTAGGGGTAACCTTGTTTTTCCCGAAGGGCATGACTATGCATTTTTTGGCATTTAACTTTAGGCTGTGGCTCTGGCACCAGTTATCCATTTCTGTGAGACCCTTCTGAAGGATATCTGTATCAGATGTGTTTTCTACTATGGCGCCCAGTTTGCAGTCATCTGCAAATTTTGTCAGCCATAACCCTCCTGTGTTTGCTTGTACTTCGGAAAAGTAGATGCCAAACAAGAGTGGGCCCAGGACTGAGCCCTGTGGGACACCACTTGTGACAGGCTTTGAGTCTGACATGGCGCCAGCAACTCTGACCCTGTGGGTTCTGTCACTCAGCCAGTTTGCAACCCATCTTGTGATGTATGGGTTGACATTTAAGCTGATGAGTTTTTCAATGATACCCGAGTGGGGTATTGTATCGAAGGCCTTAGCCAGATCGAGGTAGGCTGTATGGACTGCCTTTCCCTCATCACTGGCTTTGGTGACTGTTAAAGTCAACCAAGTTTAAAAGGCATGATCTGCCTTTGACAAAGCCAAACTGGGTTGGATCCAAAGTCTGCAAATTCCCTATGTCTTTATTTATGAGGTCCATTATGATCCTCTCCATGGCTTTGCAGATAAGGCTTGTCAAGCTAATGGGCCGGTAATTTCCAGGGTCGGTGGAGGCACCGCCTTTGTGAAGTGGTACCACAGTTGCAGTGCGCCACTCCCTGGGTACGTATCCAGAGGTAAGACTTTGATTAAACAGCTGTCCTAGCTGTGGGTTTAATTCCTCATTGAGTTCATGGAGCACACAGCTGGGGACACCATCAGGTCCCATGGATGCTGTGTTTTTTGCTTTGGAGAGAGCAGTTCTCACTTGGGCGCTGGAGATGTTTGGGGGCTGCAATCGTTTGGTATAGATATCTCTCCTTTTGGGGAGGGGAGAAGTTTGCACTGAACCTGTCAGCCAGTGTGTTAGCAATGTCTGTAGGATCAGTAATCTTCACATCATTTTGAACTAGCTCTGAGCATATCTGGGAGTTTCCTCCCAGGTTTCTAACATAGCTAAAGAAGGCCTTATGATTGTCTTTTGAGTCTTTAGCTATTTTTCTCTCGAAATTTGCTTTGGATGATTTTATGAGAGCTCTTAGTTTTTTACTTATAGTGATCAAGGGTGTCTTACCTTTTAAGGATTTTGCTCTATCTTGTAGTAGCTTCCTCCTTTTGTTGTAGAGTTTGTTTATGGCTGGGGTCCACCAGACTGGACGCTTGCCTTTGGTACAAAGAGTCTTTGTTTTGCTTGGGATTGCCTTATCCATGCAGTCCTGCAGGTGCTGGTAGAAGGCATTTGTAAGTGATTCAGCGGCTTGAGTACTGTTTTCCCGCTCGGGGCCTTAAAGGAGACCACACTAGTCTTTAGAAGTGTGAAGTCGGCTTTTGAGAAGTTCTTTACTGTGGTCTTTTTATTTCAGGTGGGGTGGGATGAGGACCTCCAGCGAGATTAGTTTGTGGTCTGATCTCACCAGTGAGGGTACACCTCCGTGTTGAACATTGTGCTCCCATGTTCGTGATGATGAGATCAAGTATGTTATCTCCTCTTGTGGGGATGGTGACTAGTTGTTCCATGGCATTTGAGTTTATGAATTCCAGGAACTTTTGGGCTAGGGTGTTTGGGCTTGAGTAGTGTTCCCAGTCTATATTAGGGTAATTGAAGTCACCTAGTATGATGGTGTTTGGTGATACATTTATCCCCTCTAGTGTTTTCAGGAAGGCCATGTGAGGTTCCTGAGTTTGTGAGGGTGGCCTGTAACATGCTACAATTTGCAGAGCAGTCTTGCCTATGGTTAATTGCACCTGGATGGTCTCCGATGCATCGTGCGTTGCCACCAGTCTTGAGGTGTGGGTGTCCTTGATGAATATGGATACCCCTCCTTTCTTGGTATTGTCCGGATTTTGGGGCCGGAATGCATGATATGAGGTAAAACCTGATAGCTGGGGTGCTCTCAGGAGCCTTGAACCAGGTTTCTGTCACAGCACAGACATCGATGTTCTCCATACTGAGAAGGGCCTCGAGTGCGTGCATTTTGAGATTTAGACTTCTGGCATTGAGCAGCATTACCCTTAGTTTTTTCCTTTTTGTGTTCTAGGGTGGTAGGTTTAGAATTTGAGCCTTGCCTAAAAAGGCACTATGGGGTGGCAAGAGCCTTTGCCAATATCCGAATCCCAGGGTGACAGGTGCAAGCCGTCCCTTGCGAAGCAGCGTGGCTTGTCCAGCATGTCATCCCAGGCAGACAGACACTGGATCCCCTTTGAATGACACCAGTGTCATATATATATATATATATATATATATATATATATATATATATATATATATATATAGATATATATATATATATATATATATATATATATATATATATATATATATATATATATAGATATAAGGGCTACAGCTGGACAAAACATGTGTGACCCTGTAAAGTCTGGAGTTCAGTGTAGAGAGAACACTGTTATATGCCCTTGTAAGACATTTTATGGGGGAGGGGTATTAAATATTTTTAACCTAGGCTGTTACAACATGTGAGGAATATTAGTAATAAGAAACATAAAGGTATATGCTGTACATTTTCATATGTTTCCCCGTGGTGGGCTAGAGCTTACTGTCTTGCACACAGTTCTCTTTGTCAGTGTGATAGTGACATTTTAAGTTAAGCATTGTTACGTAACGGATACATTTACATTGTGACAATTGATAATTTTTCCCATAGGGGGTTGACTACAGAGTGTAATTGGAAGCTGTTGAACTACATCTGTAATTAAGTGTTAATTGATTCCTATATTCAAATCAAGTGTGTTTTTTTTACTGTTGTACTACTTGAAGGCTGTAGCCTAGACAGCAAAGTATGTTATGTTTTGCAAATTACTTTATCATATGTTTTCTTTGAGAGTTGTATTAATCAGTTATTATGTATTTCAAACACCTAAATGCTATAAGAAATGGAATAAACAACTGAAATAGTACACAAATAAACACTTATATGTATGCAAACTGTATGGTGTCATGTCCTTTGCATTGTGTGTGGGTATATGTTTCATGCAATAATTCTCATTTGTAGGAAACAATCAGACCTGTTTAATATTCTGTGCACCCTCTATATATACTATGTTTATATATCTATTAGTATATATATATTTATATATGTGTATATATATATATATATATATATATATATATATATATATATATATATATAGATATGTGTGTGTGTGTGTGTGTGTGTGTGTGTGTGTGTGTGTGTGTGTGTGTGTGTGTGTGTGTGTGTGTTTGTGTGTGTGTATACCATTAGAATTTTTATTGCTTCCACATTGTACATTCCCTATGGTAGACTGACTGTTCTTCATGATATGGCAGAGAAATCATCCCACCATCTTGCAACTTAGATGACTTAGTAGTAATTTGTTGTGGCTATGTTGTGCAGGGTCCTGAGTTCAAGACTTGCAAGGGCTGGTTATTTTATTGCAAGGTAGAATAGTTGAGGAAGGGATAATGGCAAAAATTACAAAAGGTCCCAATTTTGGGCCCCTTCACCCCCCATTTACAGTGCCTTTGGTCAGATGTTTTGCAGTGAGAGGTTTGGAGTGTGAATCCGATGTCTGAAAGTACTACATACATATATTTGTATATATATGTATATATATATATATATATATATATATATATATATATATATATATATATGTATGTATATATATTTATATTTATATTTATATATATATATATATATATATATATATATATATATATATATATATATATATATATATACATATATATGTCTATATACACACATATACATATATAAATACATTTTCCCTACTGTTGAATGACTGTGCTGCATGATATGTTTGAGAAAACATCTGACGTATCTGCAGCTCAGATGGCTTAGTGGTAACTTTCTATGGTGTTCAGGGTCCTGGGTTTGAGACTTGCAAAGACTGATTATTTTGTTGCTGGGCGGAACAAGGGCTGTTGAATACAGAGTGATTAAGACACGTTTAAGCAGTTGTAAGAGGGTGTGTGTGGGTTTGTGTGGCAGTAAGCAGTGTTAACGTTCAGTTAAATATGCTTACAGACAGTTAGCCTTAAAAGTTCTTAATTTGTGTAGACATTGCTTAGCACTGCACAAACAGGCTTACTCCTGCTTACTACTGCTTAAAAGAGCTTACTCCCACTTATCCCATGATAATTTCTTTAAAAGAAAAGAAGAAAGGTATGACAGGAAAGTGATGAAAAAGAGGGCACACAGAGAGATAGTCAATAGGGAAAGTAGCTAGGGATGTGCAGGATGGGTGTAGGAAAGGTGCATAGCTGTCCATTTCTTCTACAGCAACAGCTGTGCATATATACTGAATTTAGAGGTATATTTGGGCACTCAAACCAGTGAGAGAGGGATGTGGACAACAATAATGTGTTGTGAAGCCAATTATATGTGCCCAGTGGACACGTGTGCTAAATAGACAGCTATGTATGGGGCAAAATTTTTTTTTTTGGGAACAGTTTGCCGTTTTTTTTTTTCAGGTGGGAGTAAGATGTTGGGAAAGGATAGTGGGCATATTTGGGGAGGTAGGTTGTGTAGAAATACATACAAGACAGCATACAGGAGCGGTATATGACACATGTAGGGGGTAAACACCTTGGACGGGGAGGGGTGTTTGGAAATCAGAAGCCCATGAGCTCCCAAATGGAACAGTGGGACTGAGATCCCCACCCATGGGCAGTCACCACTGCACCTTCACGGCCCCGAAGGTAGCTGTGCTGGGGGCTGAGCAGGATGGGAAGGATGACTCTCTAATTGCACCAAGCAGCCTTTAAGCTGCTGTAGCAGATCTCCAAACTCCTTTTGGAACTCGCTATGCACCAAATCCCAGACCTGGCATCAGGTGACAGTATCCTGCCCACGCCCACTCCTGGGGAGGTGAGCCCCATCCCCTGAGGTGGTTCCACCTGAAGGTGGTACATGACCAGAGGACAAGGAGATCCCGGGGTGGGTCCCAAATGTGCTGGGGCCCGGTGCCATGGCCAGATGAGGTGGGAAAGGTGGGTCCACTGGGACCAGCCTTCCCAAATGTGCTATGGTGTTACAGTTTTAGAACATATGTGGGTTAGTAATAGTCAACACAATTCTGGATTAGTTATAACAGCATGCATAGATATTCCCATAAACCCAAAACAACAGATTTGGAATAGTTGCATAGCAAACAGAACACATGCATATATGGAACCACAGTGTCCATTACAACAGCATCCAGGTTACAATGATAGCAACAGGCTACCAATGATAGTATTTCAACATGGAACATTAATAGAAACATATTTCAGTATTTGTTGAACAATAGGACATATGTCCCAACAGTAGGTTTGGTGTGAAACATACCCATTGATTTGTGTGTTTAGATTATTGTTGCAGATATGGTGGGGGGGAGAGATGTCAATTAACACCTTGTATATCCTTGCAGTACTCACAACTTTAATGATCATTGCTCTAATTATTACTCTACAGATATTATTACAACACCCTATGACCTTGGTTTGGGCAGTGCTATGTTTGTACACAGTGTATACTTCAACTGTCTTATAGCTAGATTCTACTTCTCTTACCTGGTAGACCTGTGGAGGGAATGTTTGTTAATACTACCTGACTGTTTCTACACATATTCCCAGATTCCTAGTTATAATTCTCCACATACCTCTCAACCTCGTATTGCAAAAAATCTGTACAAAGCTTGACAAACTGGGGATACAAATGGGGCATATTTTAAACACTGCTCTTATAAACTTTTAGAACATTGTTAGAGTAAGAGGATTTGTTTTAATACCCATTTTCTGAAGGATCTGAAGTCTGAAACTTAAATGTATGTCATTATTTAGTGACTACAATCCTGAAATCATCCCAGTGATTTGCCAGGAAAATAGAGGAAAAGGCCAAAAATATGAGGGGAAAATCTGGACATTCTGCAGAAATCTGTATACCTGGGAGGTGTGATTATGCATAAAACGTACTACCACTCCCGGGATTTGAACCATGGCTGTGAGTGCTAAAAATACAACAATTTGTGGTTTATCAGAGTGAGCTATTTAGAAAGTGCTGCGTTTGCTTTTAGTGTTTTCTATCTAAGTCTATCTCGGTTGCACAATCTGACCTTGTAATTAAAACATTCTTATACAGACGTTCCTAGACATATTTTATGTAGCACAGTGTGAGAAACAGTTGACACAACAGTACTATTCACATACCAGATCTTGGTTAATGCAACATGTGAGGCCATACAATACCAGAGTAAACATAACCAGTCCAGGATTTAGAACTTTATTGCCAGGCAGTTAAACTTTTATTTAAATATGACCTATATGGGAATATTACTGTCATATTGTCTGGTTTATTCAGTGGAAAAAATACACATGTTTATAGTGCCAGGTGACATTTTGCTTCTTTATTTTTATTTGTTATGACTACTACAAGCAGGATTGTTACTCACCAGCCTCGCGACGCAGCCTTTGCAACCTGCTGGGATTGGCTTCCTGGTTCACAGCCCGCTCAGCTGCAGCTGTAATGAAAATAGAGAAATATTTATGCATACCTATCTATCACATACACAGACAGGACTTTGGTAAACAATTATTGCTATGAATACTTACACACTGCTGGAACATCTCCCCTGTCTCTTGCCTTTGGACCCACTGTTCCAAGAGCTCCCGCTTCCTCCGTTTCACATTGGCGTAGTGGTGCCGGACCTGCTCACCAGTCTGAGGGATACTAGTGGCACTGGTGAGATCATGGGCAAGACTTTTTCAGGCTTCTGCTTTATATTGGGAGCCCTGATACTGGTCCTGCAGCAGTTTCATGTCATGTTTTTAACAGGAATCCTACCATGACCTTGGACTCCTGCATGCCGCAGCGCTGTGCCCAGAAGCACATGCCCTCTCCAACACCTGCCATACTGCCTACAGTGGAGAGCTACAACCAGTTATGAGCTGTATTCCCACCTGTGGGGTTAAAATATGGCCAATTTCCCGCCATTTGCCATGATTGGATGGTTTTGAAAATGCTAAGCTAAGCTATGGGCAAACCTGCCTAGCTAAAGTTGGCAGTGCTTAAAGGGGCAGGTTGAGCATTGCTTACCAATGGGCAAATCCACATAGCTGGGCTATTCACTGCTTAGTATTCATGTGTACACAATGCTTACACCCGGTCAACATAGCTGTGCAATACTTAGCATTGCTTATGTTTTATTATATTGGTCTGCCACCTGTATGGGATTGATTCATCATTCATTACATAATATAGATTTATTTACCTTCCCTGACATCCCCCAATGTGCTGTGATTAATTTATTCTTGTGTGACTGTACTGTATGGGCCACTTGTGTTTATATGGCGGCTTCACTATTTTATTACACTGAGATCTCACATTTGGGCCTAATACACTACTGTGGTTGAGAAAAATTAGTTACCTCTTACATAAATATACAAAAAATGTAAAATTTTAATGTTTACACATACAAAATGGAAATGGCTTTGATGAGATTCACACCGTCAATGTCTACATACAAGGTATAAGCTCTAATCGTTACACTATTGCACTTATGTTTATGCTGGATGTCTATTGCTTTTTAACTTATCGTACCATTTCAGCTGGACTAAGCTTAGCTAAGCAACGTGAACACCCATGCAGCTAAGCTTAAACTTTGTTGCATATATAAAAAAAAAAAAATATTTGTTGTGTTTTTTCATTTGTACCCTTCAAAATATCCATGCTAATGCTAAACCTGTTATTCCATCAATTTTCTGCTTTGTATAGATGATTGTCCCTTATAGCTTTGTCCACATTCCTTACTCTGATGGATTGGGAGGTGTGTACTATCTGCTTATGCTAAATCTTTTATTCTATCAACTTTTGGCTTGGTAGGGATGATTGTCCCTTATGGCTTTGTCCAGATTTCTTACCCTGATGGGCTGGGGTGTTACGAGCATTCTTGGTTGTTTTAAATTGCCAAACGGCAATTCTGGATATGTGTATTGTTAGAGCTCTGCTCTCAGACACACACCCCTGCACTCGTACATGGAACCATGTCCGTTTTACAGCACAGCAGTGCACCTTCATACATATGCATGGCGCACTGCCATGCTGAACAGGGACGGTCCCTGCCATTCAGGAATAACTTTTTCCTGCATGACTGCTTGATGAATCCAGGAGGTGGTCTCAGTATGAGTGACTTACTTCAGTGTAAGGCCTATCTCTAGACAGACTTACTATGGGGACCAGATTCCTAATCACCCATTCTCAGTTTAAGTGGTCACTTACATTGACAGCAAGACTTGTTGGATTATGGCCTTTGTATAATTTGGTGTTTTACAAGATGACAAGAAACATCTTCAAAAAACTGTAATGCATAAAATAAGGTTACAATTCTAATTGCATATTTAAACCAGCATTACCCACATTTTAGACAATATGCACAAGGTATTCAGTAAAAATTGGGTAAATAAAGCTGTTTTATGTGATCTTTGTAAAATCATGACTGAATACAAATATTTAAATATTGGGATGTTAACTTTCAACAGGAGCAGTACAGTCTAAATGATGATGATAAACATTTTGTTTTGAAATTAATAGAGAGCATATCACAACTAAAATTTTCAAAAATATAGACAGGATTGTGTCCATAGTGCATTTGTATACCTGATGAGTCTGTAATAGTAACTAAAACCTCCAGAATAATCTGCTGAAAATAAGAAAAATGATTTGAAGGCAGCTTGGAAACAATGATATTCAGAGTCCTATAGTTCACAATAGCTCAGCTGAATTCAGTTGTCCATAGCAGCATTGTTAGTGGCCTTTCCATACTCAGACCTTTAACACTGGATGAGGAGTACCTTCTCTCACTAAGGGGTAATAACTTTGATGCACATAAAGATGCTACTGGAATCATCAGAGGTGGTAAGAATACTTGTTCTTTCAGTCCACTGCAGCAACCACAGTCATGCAAGTGGAAGAATAATGTATAGCTGATCTTAGTATGTTATGCTAAGCTCTACTGACCATTATACATGTGTACATATAACCTTTAACATTTCTCATCTTAGCTGAACTATCCAAGTCAGATTTGGCACAAAGTCAACAGTTTCTGCATGGGAAGTGTGGTCATTCTCTCTTGATGGAAAAATCATTTCAGATTTCACAGGTCTCATTAACCATAGCCTCACATGTTTCTTCACTGTGTCAGGGCAAAAAGCAACCACTTCTTGTGCTTCAGCACAGCAGGTTGATGTTGATAGCAGAATGGCTGTTGTCAGTCATATCACAACTCCCATATCCATGCGACAGCCTGAGAACAGTAACACAGAGTCACAACGTATACTGGCAAGACCCCAATCCCACAGTAGGTGGATAACTCTATAGACAGCAGCACAGGTTTACACACTTAGCAGTATGAGGAAATGACATTATAGCAGGTGAAGGGCAACATAAAAAGCTTAAAACCTGTTTCTTGTGAACCTCATGAATACCTTGATGAAGATACAACCATTTCAGAGGTGTCAGTACACACTCCCACACTTATACAAAGAGGTGCCAGGAGAATACATTTTACACAACCTTGGCTGCCCCAGAGCAGATATTCTATGACCTAGTTCAGGCACAGGCCACTGCCACTGTGAGTCAGGTAGAGATAGTTACATTATTGCATGGTATACATGAGCAGTTTTATCAGTATATGGGAATGGAGGAAGCCAGGGATAAAATCATGGTGATCCTCCTGTGCAGTATGGTTACACAGACAGCATCCATGACTGCTACAATGTGCGCTACTAAAAACTTATCAGGCAGACACATTGGAAACTCAGCTGGACATGGACAGGCAACTGTCTGCACTTGTGCAGGATGACTAGGCTGGACCTCACATGTATCTCAAGAAATTGCTTCAGGGATTCATGGGATATAGCCCAAAAGAAGACAGCAAGGCCTCATCAGAATTTTACAACACATGATAGAATCTCTCAGGCTAGTCCGAGATCCATGTCCACAGCATTGCCAGATCAGTTTCTAGTGGCTCTCCTGCATCCAGTATATTCTACCATTGCAGCAACTCAACATCAAGTTCACTGGCTAGTACTTGCTTTTGATCTATCAGGCCATCACCCATACTATACTTAGGGAGTGTGGTGTATAACACCTTTGATATATAAGTTGCATTCAAATCTCACTAAGTAAATGGCAGTACTCACCCAACTGTCACTTTCCATCCATGCATAATTCTTCATTATATCTGAGAAGCATTGAGGTGGTAATACCAAGAGTAAGAAGTCTTTGCACTACTTAAACTAGTGCGGTCAATGCAAGAAGACCTTTACAAGTACTCTTATGGGTTTACTATCAAATGCTTGACCCTTGAAAGGTCAAGCCACACACTTATCACAACCTTGCCATGAAAATCAGCATGCCAAAAACTGTCATGACTGAAATATACACAGAATGCTAAGACTCCCTACTGCTCCAGAGCAAGGATCAATGCCAACATGGGTTTGGAAGTGGGACAAGTTTTAACAGTCAGTAATGTTAGTATTCAACATTCCAGCTGTCAGTAAGTAAGGTTGGCTCAGCTCCACTTGACCTTCTGAGCATCAAATATTTGATAATAAACCACTCCTATGCATATCTCACTATACTTTTCTGTATAATCCTAATAGTAACACTAACATCGTTGTCACTTACCCTCATCAGTTTACAAATAATGACTGAAATAACTTTCTGAAGCAATGCTTGTGATGTGAGGAACAGAAAAAAATGACTGATGTACAATGTCAATTGACCATGCAACAGAAACCATACATAGTAGTATATATTGAGGACATATTTGAAATAATTTACAAAACAAAGTTCAGTATGAAAACCTCAGCATTTTCCCAGTAGTCACTGTCCAGGTCCATTACTTTCTTCATTGATATACCTGAAAAGTTAATGAGACAACCACAAAACAATAAAAAGAAAAGATACTTTCCTATGCAGTACTTTGATGTCAATGTAGTCATCATAGTGTACTCTGCTCACTGAACTGAAAAATGTAATGCTACCCTGATGCATGCCACAGTTCACCTTGTTTTGAATACTACTTGTCACCCTACCAGAATACCCCTCAGAATTCCACCAGTCCTGAACCACCTAAATAACCCAGGAAATTACCTGACAAAAATGTAATAAGAGCAGCATATCAAAATGTGTGCCTAAGCTGAGATCTTCACCATTATTCTTTATGCATTTATCATTGACATTGCAGGTGAGAGTTAAGAGGTTTGCCTGACAGTGGAACTGTCACTGCTGCCACATCCTCCAATGCAATGCATAATGAAACTTTCAAATGTCAATTGGCTATGCACCAAGCAGCATAGCTCACAAGCAACACTGCAATCAACAAGTATTATCAATGTGATTTTTGTTGTTTTACTTTCACTAAATGAATGTAATGGCTATAGCTGTGGACTAGATATCACCTCTTTGCCTGAACAACCATCTGCGGTGCACAACACTGAAGCAGGAATGCCCATTCTATTGATGTTGGCTGGCCAACATCCCTATTATTACTGGTGCAGCAAATGATAGCAAGAACTGCACTTCCATTGTGAGACAGTTGCGTACAAGAGTAGTGCATGATTATTTTGTGTAAATGCAACATGCAGTAAACATTCTGTACTTAGTAACAAGGTCATACTGAAGGACACCAACAGACTCATCCAGGCAACAGAAATGAGCTTTCAGAAGTGAAAACACGACTACAATGACAATTGTTGTCTGGATCAGGGTGGTGTTCAAGTGCTCGTCAGCAGCACACCTAGGGTACCAGACTGGTGTCATTTGCCACTGTTTACCAGACTGGTATCATTAGCCACAATCTGAGTGAGTAGCCTGCATCACTTGCAAAACAAAAAGGGGAAGGAAGACATAAAAAAAGGGAAGATTATTACTCAATAACACATTTTTCAAGCTATAGCCACAGAAATGACTATGAATAGAAAATGTTTGCACTTACCAGTTAGTAACCATGGGGAATCCTACCATGCAGGAAGAGGAGGCATAGCGTGTTTGTATTCCAGATGTGAGAATCATGGGGACACCACGATGCTGGCTCAAGACATTAGTGATGCAGAGCCAAGCATTGCACATTACAATGCAGTTGACGGAATGGGAGCCCTGTCTGTTCTGGTACCACTTCCTCTATGGACCAGATAGTGCCCTAATGGCAATGTGGGTGCAAGCTATAATGCCAAGTACCTTAGGAAAGCATACCATTCTGTAGAAGGCATGCATGGTTGTGGCTTGGTCATGAGTTGAGTCAACACTTCCAGATAAATATACTGATCCACCCGTGCCCATTATTTATTGAGGAAATGCTGAAGTATGCTTGAGATAAAAGCCTGAGAAATACTTGACATGTCCCTAGACTGCCTCTAGAAGGTCTCCATTATAAGTATAGTACAATCTATACATGTTCTGGAGTTCACAGGTATGGAAAGAACACGTATCTTGCTGTCATTGCCTGTGGGCCATACACACTCACTAAAGCCTGTACTACATCTATAGTATATCTAGTTCCACTTTAAGTATATCAAGAATGTCTTGGTCAACAAAGTTAAAATGAATCAATATTTGACTATATTTGCTATCTTGGTGGGCTGGTGTCATTGGCTGCCTGCAGATTTGGCACAGCTCAAACAAGCAGAAAACAGGCAGACTATCAGTTATAGCAGTCATCTTCACCAATTGCAAAATGGGTACAAAAGGTGTGCCTTTACTCTTTATAAGTCTTGTGTAGATAGAGAATCTTTGCAAAAGAAGTGACTGTGAATTATATGAAGCGGGAAATGTACATCATCCTCAGAACCAATGCTTGTCGGTTCCAGCTTTGGTACCAACAACCACTTCGGCACCGATCCCTGTGTCGGTGCAGGCCATGACCTCGGCACCAATGACTTCTTCAGTGCAGACACCCATAGTTCAGTCTCTCTTGGCACTGTTGTTCTTAGTGCAGACTGGTGAGATGGGCACCAAGTTTGCCTCTTCTTTGGACAGGCCTGTTTCTCCCTCAGCCTAAGTGAGGTCCACTAGAAGTCTTTCCAAACACAATGTGTTGCATCTTGTGGATCAGGTGCTCTTGGCCAGAGGTATCCCACCCCTCAGGAACTATCTTTCCTTGAGAGGTGATCGCCTGTCTCCAAAGACCCCTTCTTATTCTCCACCTTCATTTTCTTTGAAGTCCATGGATATAGCACAGTCTTTCCCTTCTGTGGTCCCCTTTATGGATCTTACTAAGCAACCGCAGTTGCCTTCATGGCAGGAATGTTTTGATATGACCCAGGATGTCAGTTGTGACATACATAGTTTGTTGCTCCACAGCCATCCAGGCAGGCTGAGCCACTTATGGGAGGAGTGACCCCTGTCCTAAACATTCACTCCTCTTCAGGTGGACCAGCCTTCCAACTGATGGAGAAGGCTTTCACTGCTGCTGGTGATACTGGACTGTCTATCCCTCCGCCCTCCTCTGGTACACTGGTTTCACAAGTCACACCTAGTGGACACCGGGAGCAAGGGCCTCAGGACATATTCCCACAGGAATCCCCTTTTCCGCTATCTTCTCCAGCTTCTCCTGCTGAGGATGTCCACCAGAAAAGTTCATGAAAGAGGAAGCACATGGACTCCAAAGAGGAGTCCCTCACTGAAGACACAGATTTTGATGAGGGGGATGGATCCCCCAGTCACCCTCTGATGTATCCTTTGGTGATATCCTCAAAATCCTGAATCACAGAGGTGACTGGCATTCCTCTAATCTGTCCTCTGAGGAATCTGTGTTCCTGAAGGCCTTTCGCGCCCGGCCCCCTACCTCCTGGATTACTCCACCTGCCAATGAACTTGTCCGGCTTATCATGCAGCATGCTTGGAAGGCTCCTGATACCATCAAAGCTATTCCCTGGAGGCCAGATAAGATTTTGTCCCCTCCTGCTTCTGATCCCCATTGGTCAAAAGGTCTTCCTGTGGATGCTTTGGTGGTGGCGGCCACAACAAAAAAGGATCTGGCAGAAGAAGAAAGCCAGACTGTCTATCCGCCTATCAAAGAGTCCTGGGCCCTGGACAGGATAGGGAAGCAAACCTTTGCATCAGCAACCTTTACTATCAGGTCCCTGAATTATATGGCACACTTTACCAGACTTCAAAGGGATATGATTTCTGAGCTCTCTCAAACTTTGGCTGGTGCCCTGTCTGATGAGGTCCGTGACAAAGTGGCCTCTCAGCTGGCCACCAGTGAATCAATATCTAACTCCTCTATGTGACTGATATCTCACACATCAGAAGGAGCAGCTAGAGCAGTGGGTTCAGCTGCAGTCTTGAGATGACACGCCTGGATGCACTTGTGCAATTTTGCGGAACCCTTTAAGGCTTCCTTTCTTAACACTCCCATTGAGGCCTCCTCATTGTTTGGGCCCAAAGTTAAAAGCACACTGGCCAGATGTGAACAGGATAGTAAGACCGTTTATGCCGTAGGTATCCTTTATTCTTCCCCTCAACGTGCTTTTTTCCAAAACCAAAAGAGGGGGAAGATATGGTTCAAATATCTCAGGGTCCATTCCATGACACACAGGCCGAGTTCTCCCCTAGAGGCAGAGGGGGACCTCACAGGAAAGATGCTCCTTTTGGGGCAGAGGGGGTCCACATAACCAGAGTTCCAAGGATTCTTTCCCTGGTCAATCCTACCAGTGCTCATGAAGAGCGGCCCAACTCCTTTCTGGTTGGGGGACGTTTCTCCTTGTACCCTTCTGCCCGGCTAACCATCACCACCAATTCTTGGGTACAAAGGATTATAACAAGAGGTTATCATATCCCCTTCGATCCTTATCCTGCCCCTTCAAAAAACCTTCCCGACATTCTGCCCAGTCAAAGGAAGAAGCAGCACTAGAGATACAAAAGCTGCTAAGAAAGAGAGTCATCCAAATAGTCCCTCCAGACCAGTTAGGATCCGGATTCTACTCAAGACTATTTTTGGTGCCAAAGAAAACCAGGGACTGGAAACCAAATTTGGATCTCAGTGTACTGAACAAGTTTGTGAGAGTACAAAAATTCTGGATGGTCACAATACAGTCTACCATCCCGCTTTTGGAAAAAGATGATTGGATGTGCTCGATAGATCTTCAAGATGCGTACTATCACATAAAATTGGACAGACCATCAAGAAGATTTCTGCACTTCCATGCAGGAGCCAGTCACTACCAGTTCAGAATACTTCCCTTCAGACTGTCTACAGCACCCAGAGTGTTCACAAAGTGCAGGGCAGTTGTCACAGCTCACTTGCGACTTCAAGGATTCCAGGTGTTTCCATGCCTAGACAACCGGCTCATTTCCGCCCCCACCAGACATCTACTGGAAGAAGCCCTGGCATACTCTCTCCTCACTGCTCAAAGGCTAGGCATAACCATAAACTGGCAAAAATCCAATCTCACCCCTTCTCAGTCAACAGAATTCATAGGGGTTATCTTGGACACAAAGAACTGCAGAGCTGCTATTCCAGAGCACAGAATTTTAAGGATAAAGCAACAACTGATTCCAATCCTTTCAAGGGAGAAATTCACGGCTCACTCGGTTCTACAGCTGTTTGGTTCCATGGCAGCCTCCATCACCATTCTTCCCCTGGCCAGGTTTCACATGAGGCTTCTACAATGGCTACTGCTCACCCAATGGTATCCTTTTCAGCATCCTCTTTCAGCCATGATTTGAGTAACTCACAGGTGCAAACAGGATTTAAATTGGTGGATGACACGCAATTTGTCACAATGGTCTCGCCCCCTTCTCCCCCCAGCAACTCAAGGCCACAATAACCACAGACACCTCCCTGATGGGGTGGGGTGCCTATGTCAGGGACAGACAGTTCAAGGCACTTGGTCCAAACTGGAGGCCCATCTGCATATAAATGTTCTAGAGCTGAGGGCGGTGCTTCTGGCATTGCAAGCATTCCATCCTCTGCTGCCATCTGGGACAATTGTGATTCAATCAGACAACGTGGCGCTGGTCTGGTACATCAACAAGCAAGGTGGAACCAAATCTTACCCCCTTTGTTGAGAGGCCATAAGGATATGGCAATGGGCAATGGCTACCAACTGTTTTCTTCTAGCAACACACATTCCTGGGAGTTACAAGGTGATAGCAGACAGACTCAGCAGGTGCATTCTTCAACCTCATGAGTGGTCCCTGAATCTCTTGATAGCGGCAGAGATCTTCCACCACTGGGGCCGTCCTTGCTGCGACCTCTTTGCATCCCCGACAAACTACAAATGCAGCAACTACTTCGCCCTGATTCCCCCTCCAGGACAGTCACCCAGGGATGCTCTAGTCCACGATTGGCCCTCGGGTCTTCTTTACGCATTCCCACCTTTTCCCCTCATTCCCCAGTTTCTGAAGAAAGCCCATCAGTTAAAGAGCAAGGTGATCCTCATAGCACCATATTGGCCTCGACAGCTTTGGTTTCCCTTCCTTTTGCCTCACCTACTAGATTGACCATGGATTCTCCATCCAACCCCGGAGTTGATTTCACATCCACAGAACCTGATTCATCCCAACTTGAACAGCTTGAAGCTCATGGCTTGGCCACTCCAATTCCCTTTATTGCCAGGCAGAATGATCTTTCTTTACCAGTACATGATATTCTCATTGCATCTCATAAGTCTTCCACTAGAATTACTTATCTGAGCAAGTGGAAAATATTTATCTGTTGGCTTAAAGATAAACAAGTAGATCCCTTCTCAGCACCAGTGTCGATAATACTAGACTATCTGGCCGACCTTTTTCAATCGGGTCTATCGGCCTCTACCATTAGAGTTCATTTGGCTGCAATTTCTAATTTTCATGAGTCTGTTCAAGATTCCTCTCTTATGTCCCACAAATTGTGCAAGACCTTCATAAAAGGTGTGAATCATCTAAAGCCACCTTTTAGAGAACCTGTTTAACCATGGTATTTATCATTAGTTCTACAAGTTCTGACAATGCCACCTTTTGAACCAGCCTCTTCTTGCGACCGCAAGTATTTGTCATGGAAAACCTTGTTTTGGTCACCATTACTTCTGCCAGATGTATTTCTGAGCTTCAAGCTTTATGTATCAATAGTCCATACTTGATTTTTCATAGAGATAGAGTGTTTCTGAGAACTAATCCATCATTTCTGCCTAAAGTGATCTCTGAAATGTCCATTAATCAAGCCATTGAATTGACAGTTTTCTTTCCAAATCATTCAAATAGAGGAGGGTATTGCCTACATACCCTAGATATCCACAGGCAAATCCGTTTTTACTTAAACAGGACTAGGCCCTTTTGTAAATCTGACCATTTAATTTTGGCTTTTTCTGGACCTAGATTAGGATCTGCTGTTGCTAAGGTCACATTAGCTAGATGGTTGAAGGACTGTGGGACCTTCATTTATACACAACGCAATATCTTGTTGTCTACTACCATGAAAGCTCATTCAACAAGGTTGGTGGCAACTTCTGCTGCCTTCCATGCCAGAGCTTCCTAACATGACATCTGTGCAGCTGCAACTTGGGCTATGCCTCATACCTTCATCAATCATTACAAATTGGATTTGGCCTCCAGGGGAAGAGCATCTTTCGGTTCTATGGTGCTCAGGAATGTCCTTCCATGAAAGCCTCTCAAGAATAGAGGTAGCTGGGGACTCTGTCCCGTATGTAAGGAATGAATGAGGATTAACAATATCAGATAAAGAAGTTATGTCTTACCATAACATTCCATCTGCATTGTTGATCCTCGTTCAGTCATTATGACCCTTCCTCCTTCCCCCTCCTGTGTTTTCTAGTGGATCTCACCATCCGGTTCTTTTAGGTTATTTGACCAGAGGTAGCCTCTACCTTCTTTGACTTGCAAACTCAATCTGTGGCAACAGGGATAGGGGGATTGTGGGTAAGAGTTTAGCTTGAGAGTTTGAAGCTGACGCGAGCTTGGAAAATGGCCAGCTCGTTTCCGAGGTCGGAACCGATACCCATGCGTAATGACTGAACGAGGATCAACAATACAGATGGAACATTATGGTAAGACATAACTTATTTTTCTTAATACTCTGTATATTACTTAGCTGAATTCTAGTATGCTTTGATCACAATCAGTGTATATAGTGTATATATGGTTGTATGTTTTTCAAATGTTTATCATTAAAAAAAAATAAAAATGTAATTTAATTCCATTTGAAAGACTTGAAATTGTTAAATTGTTCTATGTTTTTTTTATTATGTATTATTTTTTTTTTCTGTTTATCCAATGAAAGTTATTCAAACAACCAGTAAGGATAGTGAAAAACTCACAGGCACATGTTTTTACACACATGCGCACAGACACAGCTATAAAGCTGTTTTTTTTTGTCATCCTGGAATATGCTGATGATACTGATCTTACTTTTTTTTCTTAATACAAAGACTGCCCCTTCAGTTATATGATAAGGGTTTCTAATGGCAATTTTGAAGGGTTAAACACAAAAGAAGCCAGCAAGATAGTTTCACCGTTTATTGTGAGGCGAAAAAAACGGACATGAATGTCCTGCTTCAAATAATGATACTCATACTAGTTTCGGCACCAGCCTTCATCAGTGAGTAAAAAAATATTCAAAATCCAGAAACAGCGTCAGTATAAATACTATTGTGAACCAATAGAAAAACAGACATTCTGATCAGGCTCCTGAAACAGATTTAAAGTAACACAGCAGAATATATATGAAAACACATTAGTATAAAAATGTGCTTAAACCAAATGATCATACCTAATGCAAAATAACCAAGACAAATCAATAAATAATGTTTGCCTGCATAATAGAAAATAATTGTTGATAATGGTATTATATTAGGTATGAAAATAAATGGCATGAATACAATGTGTATAGCTATATGGTCAAAAATTGACTGTCATAATAACATGATTTATAAATGGTCATTGAGACCAGGAGGAAATAGGGCCCCAAGATGTGTAATCCAATATCTTTCTTTGTGGCTTAGGATACCTTGCCAACCTGTTTGATTTTGCCTGTTACCCGTAATTTTGTCTATAATAGTAAACATAAACCTAGCACTGGGATGTTTAACTGTATGTAAATATAGTGCATTAGATGTTTTGTGATTACGAATATCACTGCGATGTTCCCCAATTCTGATTCGTAATGGACGTGATGTTTTGCCAACATAAAATGACTTGCATTGGCATGTAGCCAGATAAATAACCCAGCTAGTTGAACAATTGCCAAAAACTCTAATGTCATATACTTTACTTGTATTAGAACTTGTAAATTGTTTTAGCTGATTGACTTGAACACAAGATATACAATGTCCACATCTGAATGTTCCCAATAACTCATCCCCCATGATGGTAAGTTGTTTATATTTAGCTGCACCAGACAAGCAGGAAAGAAACACATTGTTGGAATATAGGGATAAGAGTGAAAATCTTAAAAGCCTAAATATTAGACTAATTACTACCCTAGGTAAAAATCATCAAATAGTTAGGCAAGCTGTCAACAACAATTGGAACATCTTATTAGCGAATGATTTTCTGAGGGGCATCCTGGATAATCAGTGCTCATTTTCATTTAGACGTGGCAAAACGTTGGGTACTTTGTTTTCCCACTATAAGCATAGAGAAAGTGGTGCAGCTAAATATAAACAACTTACCATCATGGGGGATGAGTTATTGGGAACATTCAGATGTGGACATTGTATATCTTGTGTTCAAGTCAATCAGCTAAAACAATTTACAAGTTCTAATACAAGTAAAGTATATGACATTAGAGTTTTTGGCAATTGTTCAACTAGCTGGGTTATTTATCTGGCTACATGCCAATGCAAGTCATTTTATGTTGGCAAAACATCACGTCCATTACGAATCAGAATTGGGGAACATCGCAGTGATATTCGTAATCACAAAACATCTAATGCACTATATTTACATACAGTTAAACATCCCAGTGCTAGGTTTATGTTTACTATTATAGACAAAATTACGGGTAACAGGCAAAATCAAACAGGTTGGCAAGGTATCCTAAGCCACAAAGAAAGATATTGGATTACACATCTTGGGGCCCTATTTCCTCCAGGTCTCAATGACCATTTATAAATCATGTTATTATGACAGTCAATTTTTGACCATATAGCTATACACATTGTATTCATGCCATTTATTTTCATACCTAATATAATACCATTATCAACAATTATTTTCTATTATGCAGGCAAACATTATTTATTGATTTGTCTTGGTTATTTTGCATTAGGTATGATCATTTGGTTTAAGCACATTTTTATACTAATGTGTTTTCATATATATTCTGCTGTGTTACTTTAAATCTGTTTCAGGAGCCTGATCAGAATGTCTGTTTTTCTATTGGTTCACAATAGTATTTATACTGACGCTGTTTCTGGATTTTGAATATTTTTTTACTCACTGATGAAGGCTGGTGCCGAAACTAGTATGAGTATCATTATTTAAAGCAGGACATTCATGTCCGTTTTTTTCGCCTCGCAATAAACGGTGAAACTATCTTGCTGGCTTCTTTTGTGTTTGTTCCAAGGTTGGTTGGCCGAGCAGTCGTACGAGCGAGGGCTAGTGTTTGATTAATTTTGAAGGGTTGTCACATTGATTTTGGATAAATTGTTTGGCCCATGTACAGCAGGAAGGGCTTTCAAATTATGAGATGGACATAGGAATATGTCTATCCGTCTGTCTCTCCAAGTATCAGCCTAGGCCAGCCTGAAGCCTTATGCAGTGTCACTGGCAATGGAAGACCTGCTCACTGACCCTCCAGGCTAGTTTCTTCCTGCTGTAGGCTAATTCAAAGAGAATAATGTTTTTAAATAACACTAGCTTGGTAGTATAGAGGGAAAAACCTTACTACACTGCAAGCGATCTGGGTTCAGGTAGCAGCTCAAACACGTAGGAGCTGACCAGGGGGGCTGACTCACCCATACTGGGAGGAGGGAGGAAGTCCTGGCTCTCCACATGGGTGACACCTTGCAGCCACACTAAATGTCACACCCACTGAAGTCCAAACTTACCAACCCCATGCTGTCTCAGTGTATTTGCACATGTAAGTTTAGGAGATTTCAGTATGTATAGGCAGGCTTTCCTTCAGAGATAGGGTAAAAGGTGTATTCCTTTATTTAGTGTCCTATAGACTGTTGAGGGGAGATCTTTGTCTCACTAACTGTGCCATTAGAGACTGAACTGTTCTGGACCTCCTGTTTCTGTGCAAATCAAATATCTCCACCAGTACTAAAACTAGGGGCCTACATTTTTGCCAACAGATAAGTAAAACATGATGGAGTGAGAGTTTTATCATGTGACACCTCCCAAACCTCTGGAATAAACTCCAGTAGTGCTTTTGGTGGTTGAATATTTGCTTCTGTTTTTAATTAACCTAACTTCTACCTGTAAATGCTTATGTGATAAAGTGTGATATTATCATAATATCAAAAACTCAACTTTTTTTCTTTAGTTGCTACGTTCTCAGCACAAATACTATTATATATAATACTTTCATGCACAATTAATCTCCAACTACTCTCTTCTCCCTTGCATTCTTTAATTCTATTCCCCTCTCTTATTACTATCTCTCTATGTTTTCCTATAACCTTCACCCTCTTTAACTTCTCTCTACTACAGTTCCTAAATGCTATTAAGTTTCACTCATCTTAATACTATTTAGGTTAATTTAATTCATTAGTAGTAAGGTTTGTTATATTTAATATTGTAAAATATTTTTTCTGCTATCTTTCTAATTGCTTATGAACAATGCATTTCGGTTTTAGGGTTCCCAATATTTCAAACACCAAAAGTGGAGATTTTGTAGGACAAACCATAACTTAACTGCAATCAGTGTCATTGTATTAACTTCAAGTTTTTGCCAAAATAAAAGCTTACTCTTGTAGAATTTGAGATGTTTCTATTGTTTCTTATAAAGATTTTCAGATACAAAATAAGTCTTGCAAATTTTTGTGAAAATTTAGGAAATATAGTTTGCTTTACAATCTCACGACACTTGCCATTTTCAGCATTTTCCCCCCACAGGGAACAGTTGCACAAATAGGGACTATCCAAGACAGACAGGTGATAACTATATGAATGAGCTTGTAATTTGTTATAAATGCCTTTAGTGTTTTTACCTCGGGACTTCACAGAAAATGCACCCATATGCATGGAGTTGCACATACAAACTCAAGTTTGTCTTGCTGCTTCACCTGCGCCGACTGATTTTTGAGGAGGTAACATTTTTACCCAGTTTAGGGATACCGAGACTCAGACTTTAAGAGAGACAGTAAAATAAATGAGCTCTTTTCTAGCCTGACATGTAAATTTCCAATAAATAGGCCTGCATTATGCCATACAATGATGATGTTACAAAAAGTAACTCAGACTGATTTCTACCCATTAGGGTGGAGGATATATTTACTTTGAAAGATAAGCTTGACAGCCAGATAAAAACTACCATTGTACTGCATAAGAAGTGAAGGCTTTTGAATCAAAATGTGGTGAGAACGGCAAAAGAACATATTGAGCCATGTGATTTTGCATGTCCTTACACTACTGTGTGTCCTGCTTTGATCAGTATAAATACATGAGGAGGTGGCCTTGCAGTTTAAGTGTCTTGGAGAGTTTATGTCTGTGTGATGGGTATTTGCAGTGCACCTTAATTCTAAAATGCCTCTCTCTCTACCAACACTGCAAGAACGGGTTATGAATACAGTGTTACTTTGATGGTACAACCTTTACTGCTGTTTTTTTTCCTTTTATCTAACTCAGAAGAGTGACTAAATACAGTTGAACTACAAGAATCAAGTAATTTCATGAGGTTAGTGAAATGTATTGATCTTCACAGCTGAACTGTGTTTAGCCACTCTTCTGGGTTAAATAAAAAAAAAAAACAGCAGCAAATGTTATACCACCAAAAGAAGTTTGGTTGAGAGGTAATTGATACAATGGGGGAGCTTCAGCTCCTCCCTGGTAAATCCACCACTGAAAAAGAAAAGTTATGGCTGCTTGAAATATACATGCACATTGAGAAACTAATCGTCAGCTGAAAGTACAAAGAAAAAGAAAAATAGCTATTAAAGATTTTTACCATATCAGCCTAAGAAAGCTGATTACCCATGAATGTCACCTTCTGTCTGACAAAGTACAAACTGCAATGTTCACATAATGGCAATGTAGATGCAAAAATGCTTAAAATGCAAATAAAGACAGTAGCATCTAGAATATTTTATGGATATTTATTTTATGTAATTCAGATGTTATCAATTGTCTCACTTTAATAATAATTTCCTGTATGAAGACTAGCAGAAGTATACCTGATAGACTTTTAAGATGATGTTGAGCAAACTATAATGTTGTTGCGGAAATTCGGCCTATTAGTACTGTTATTTAGTCACACACCTCTAATATAAACATACTGAACACTATCCAAACTTCTTAAGATAAAATTAACTTTGAGACTTCTTGGATGAGGGGTAGCTCATAAATTCCATGAAGTCAAACTCACATCCAGTTCATAAAGTAGATTAAGCCAGCTAAAAATAAAAAAAGCAACAGATAACTATTAAAATATCCAAAACTAAATGAAACATTTTTTTTTAAATAATCAGTTATACTGTACTGTGACTTTGGCACTGAGTCATATATAAAAATATGTAAAAGAATCACCATCACATTATAAAAAGGCCGGAAACAAAAACTTTTTAAGATACAAATTAAGTCATAAAAACAGCAATGGCAAAATCTGTTATTGTATTTAATATTATTGCATGTGCTGAGTTCTCTCATCTTCAGCAGATTTTATGCTAGTACATGACTGCTGTTATTCTAATTTCATTAGACAGTTTAGAAGTATAAACATATCAACACTGCAAATTGGCTACATTAGCATGTTCCCATTTAATCCCCATAATTTCAAATCCTCACTTTACGATTTTCAATAAGTCAATTAGCCATCATTTAATTCTGGGTATCACCCTTCCCCCACTTGCTAGATATTCATTTGCTTCCAACATATGATGTTCAGCTAACAGCAGAAAATGGTTACACTCAAATTAAATTGCACGGATGTTATTATATAAGACTCTTATTTCCACAGATCATTGCTTTTGTCCTACATGTTGTTGAATATTACTTGGCAGAAGATGACAGAAGAAAGTCAGAACACCCTTTAGATAGAGGTTAAACAATAATCCCAGGCCTGCAAACTGTGCAGATTGCTTGGAAATATATTTATCCCATAAGGCAGTACTTTTACAGACTGATGGTCAGTAACACTGCTGTGGCATACTCCTGACATGCTGCAGAACATAGATGAAAAATCTGCCTCCCTTCTTATTATTCATAAAATATATGCACAACAAAATAAATAAATAATAGCATTTTGTAAGGCTGTATGGCTTCCACAATTGAAATAACAGATGAGATTAGTAATGCCAAACATCATAATGTTAAACCAATATCAAACACATTGAGAAAGAATGTGTATGAATATAAAGCTCCCTCAAGTGTTTTCCCAAGTATTGTCCAAGGAAAGTGTTGGTCAATTGTATGGAGGAGTTTGAAGCCAGGCCAGCAGTTTATGCCTCCCAACATTTGCATGTGCAAGGGAATGAGGGCTGTTCATAGTAATTTAATAGACTTACAAAGAAAAATAGTAGGCCATTACAAAGCATGACCATTCATAAAAGAGAAATGACATTAAATGAATCAACTCAATGGATATTTTATACTAAAGAACTCATAAAAGTAGAAAAGGATAAGATAGAACACAGTGCCTGATATTCATAGTCATTATATGACTTTATCAAAGCAATCTGCACTGTCTACGAATGAGCACAGCAAAGCCAGGATTCATCGAGGCTGTTTATGCTAACATGTGATAGCCACATATAAGTGTAAGCAAATGAAGTCATAATGAAATTCTAATGAGAAATTATGTAAAACAGAATATGCTAATGAAGCCTTCACCAGCTTACTTACGATTCATCGTCAAAGTTTTGCTCTTTTCTGTGTCATCTGTAGATTCATTATAAAAGGTTACTGCATGCTGCATTCAGCATAACATGATCATTTATCCATTTTGTGGTGAAGTGATCCATGCTGTCACTGCAGCCTACTATGCCTAATGGTGATCAGTCATCAGCAGTAGTAAGGGACCCCATGCAGAATGCTCATACAGCTTTCTTTCCACAGCTCCATAAGGTTTTAAGCAGTACAGGAACAAAATACACACAGTTAGAAAGAAAATCCCACCTTTTTTTTATTTAGTTAGTAACTTATTCCTCTTAGACATTGACATGTGTGTGAGCGTGAATGCCAAATTATAAGTAACCAAGCAAAATTCCTGTATACGACACAAAAACTCAAACACTTCAGCCCACGAAAGGCTGAAAAAATAACAGGAGTAAATGGTAAACCACAGATCTGTTCTTTAATTGTAGACAAGTACAACAGAGATATAATGTAAAAGGTTGAGCGCTTTTATCTAGATAAGCTAGATTTCATCAGAACATCTGACACAAATTCACATTGCATTTAAATACTATAAAATACCGCCTTTTTCATTCAATTAATCAATTATGTGCACTTAATCATACTACAGAAAGATTTTTTTAAAGATAAAATGTTACTGTTAAAATATCTCCCCAAACTATATGGTTATAAACTAACTATAATAAAATCAACCATATTGATTTAAAATAAGATACAATAGTTATCATAACTTGATAGTATATAAATTGTATACATCCAGTTATTTATATTTATATCTAAAATATTTATATAATAATAAATACATTTTATTATATCTTAAACTCTCTTTAACATATATAAAAACAATACTGTAATGTGTGAAAATAAATGTTAATAATATATGTTTATTAAATCCCAAAGGACTCATAGAACATAAAACCTACTGCTAGAAAATAGTCTATTAAAGACTTATAAACAGTCACAAATGTAATTACATCTTTTACGTCCTAACTAATGGTTTAGTGGGAATTACTTCATTTAGTCCTGGGTGTGTACCTGCATCCAGACGTAGCTGCCATTTTATTTCTTTCTCACCAACAATGGCTTTAATATTGCCCCCTCTAGGGATGGGTACAATCACCTCCAATATTGCAAATTTAAAACAACAAATATTGGCAGACAGTAAACCAAAGGGGGAAAGGGCAATACAGGTGGAACAAACACAGGTAAACTTAAGCGAATCAATAGAACAACTAGATGTTTCACATAATAGTACAATTCATACTGACTTGGTTGATCCGGTACAAAAGGGCAGGGGTTTTTTTCCTTTTCCTTCACCTATTAGAGGTGAAGTCAAAATCTACAATTACACCTCCTATGAAGTCAAACCAGAACTTATACATATTTTCTCGAAGGGAATGAAGTTCATACCAGATAAATCTTTGGATTTATTAGATACTCTGGTAGAAACAAAGTTATTCCTTAGAAAATTAAATCTAGGGGTATTTTTTCATAATAAGTCCCACTATCAATTAAATACTATGGATTTAAGAAAAAAGTGTTCTTTTACACCCCCTATGGTTAAAACTTTGGAAACTTTTGAGAATGTGATTTATGAAGAAATATATAAGTTACATAATAAATATAAACACAACAAAAGTGATTACACACTGGTCAATGCAATACATTCTATGATTGATTCCATATGTTCAGAAAATGTTAGGATAATGGTGGCGGATAAGGGGGGAGGAATTGTCCTTTATGATCAAGAAAAGTATAGTAGCAAAATGTTTGAAATATTAAATAATACATCACAATATGAAGTGTCTTCCTTAAATCAAGTTAATATAGCTCATAACAGGATTGATTCATACCTTGAGGAATTTTTATTAGACAATAGAATAGATGAATAACTTTATAAATACCTAAAGGTTGAATTTCCCATCCTGGCAACAATTAGAGGGATCCCCAAGGTACATAAAAATCCCTTAGAACCACCCTTCAGACCCATAATATCAGGAAGTGCGAGCAAGACGTTTCCATTTGGTAAAGTAGTGGATAATAGGTTGAAACACATGTATAATTTAGTTCCACATATTATGAAGGATTCTTGGGAATTCTTGGGAATATTTAAGCATGAATTGTGGACCCCAGACATTTTATTTGTTACTATTGACGTAAAAGATTTATTTTCGTGTATTCCCAAAAATGAAGGAATAGATAGTTTCATACAGAGCCTCAACATGTATAGTGGTTTAAAGCAAGATGAGATTTCCCTCCTTACCTCCTTTATGGATATAGTACTTGATCATAACTATATTTTTTTCGAAGGAGAATACTATAAACAAATTTCAGGAGTGGCGATGGGGGCAGCTTGTGCCCCCATGTATGCCAACTTAGTTCTCCTCGATTGGGAAATGACATATATATTACACACTACTTGGATGAAACATATAAAAACATATGTCCGTTACCTAGACGATATTTTTTTTTTATTATGGACAGGTAACACAGAAGAACTAAATGATTTCATTAAATACATTAATGCCACCACAAGTTATCTTAAGTTTACCCATCAATATGACAATAAAGGGATAAATTACTTAGATGTATATGTCTATAATGATGGATATTCTTTCCAGTCGAAAATCTATAGGAAAGATACATATAGCAATGGATATTTGCACTATAACAGTGCTCATTCATATAAAGTTAAATATAACATAGTGAAAGGCCAATGCATAAGGGCAGCGAGAATGACATCTGTTAGGGACAGCATGCTTAAAGAGTTGAGTTTCATAGGGACATTGTTTAGGAAGAAAGGCTATCCAGAGAGGATGCTGAAGGATATAATTATGTATGTATCTAATGAGTGGGGTAATAAATATCCATCATTATTAGGTATTGGTATACAAAACAATAATAAAAGGGAAAATGTCGACAGTAACCATTATAAGAGAGCATGTATTGTTAAATATGGTAAACATACTCAGGAGGTTAAGGAAATTATTACGAGACATTGGTATATATTAACCAGTGATACTATGATCAAGGACAAAATACCCCCCAAGCCACATTTTGTACACAAAACAGGTAACAGCCTTAAAAGGCTAATAGAGATGAGACAGAATTGTATTTATGATCAAAAAACATATAAAATTGACACCAGGATGTGCGGGTGCTGTAATTATTGTAGATATATATATGAAGGGAATACTCTCGTGTTGAAAAATAGAATCAAGATGAAGGTTATTTTCAAACATGGGAATTGCTTAACCAAACATTTGGTCTATTTAGCTATTTGTGACACATGCCAAAGTTATTACGTTGGCAAGACTGACCGTTTTTTTAAAAATAGAATTTATGACCATATTTATTGTATTAACAAAAAGGACATGAACAATGCATTGTCCCGTCATATATTAAATAATGCGGCATGTATGGGTTTTAAATTTGCAATATTGGAGGTGATTGTACCCAACCCTAGAGGGGGCAATATTAAAGCCATTGTTGGTGAGAAAGAAATAAAATGGCAGCTACGTCTGGATGCAGGTACACACCCAGGACTAAATTAAGTAATTCCCATTAAACCATTAGTTAGGACGTAAAAGATGTAATTAAATTTGTGACTGTTTATAAGTCTTTAATAGACTATTTTCTAGCAGTAGGTTTTATGTTCTATGAGTCCTTTGGGATTTAATAAACATATATTATTAACATTTATTTTCACACATTACAGTATTGTTTTTATATATGTTAAAGAGAGTTTAAGATATAATAAAATGTATTTATTATTATATAAATATTTTAGATATAAATATAAATAACTGGATGTATACAATTTATATACTATCAAGTTATGATAACTATTGTATCTTATTTTAAATCAATATGGTTGATTTTATTATAGTTAGTTTATAACCATATAGTTTGGGTGAGATATTTTAACAGTAACATTTTATCTTTAAAAAAATCTTTCTGTAGTAAGAGTAAGTGCACATAATTGATTAATTGAATGAAAAAGGCGGTATTTTATAGTATTTAAATGCAATGTGAATTTGTGTCAGATGTTCTGATGAAATCTAGCTTATCTAGATGAAAGCGCTCAACCTTTTACATTATATCTCTGTTGTACTTGTCTACAATTAAAGACCAGATCTGTGGTTTACCATTTACTCCTGTTATTTTTTCAGCCTTTCGTGGGCTGAATTGTTTGAAATTATAAGTAACTCAAATGACACACTTGAAGCACAGTAGGCCCAGGTCAAATGTATCATACACATCTCATAAATACAGGCTAGGTGATGGTGCAAGTGATTTGAAGAGGGGATGTCATGACAGCTGGATGGTGAATTGCTCCAATGCCATGGGCTACTTGATGTGGTGATCCACTGAGACACTGATCTTGCACTTATGCAGGACCAGGACCAGGGCCTCAAATGAGAAGTTCTGCTAGGTGTAGATAAACACTGTCATGGCCTCCATAAAATCTGTTGTACTTGTTCCCACTGACTAATTACAGTACTTTCTTGAGAAGCACTTGTAGTCTCAAGTGATCTGCCCCCATGTTTGGATAATACCCTGTCCTCTCCCCTTCCAAGACAGACTCATACTTGAGTCCTAACTAGAGTATGAATGAAGATGTCCCTGGATACCTGGTGTATGACTATACAACACGTCAGTGTGATTGTGGCACTCTCTGTCATTTCTATATGGTGCTAGATATCCTCGCACATGCCCAGAAGGATTCTGACCATTTCCAGATGATTCTGTGGCAGTGCTCTGAGCCCTAACAATGCCAAAGCACACTTGCTGCTGGGCAGCCAATACTTTTATGTATTTCCTGGGGTAGCTGTGATATATTCCTGTGCCTGACAACCCCTTTGTAAAGGTCTTACTTTGGACAATGTTACCACTGAATGTCTGCTATCATCTTGAAAGTGTTCTTCTGGGTTTGGAGATACTGGTGTAGAAATGTGTGAGTGTAAGGCCAGCATGTATTTGACTTTGTGATGCACTGTTATACTCACAGAGTTATTAACATGTTGTGGGGTATGATATCCTGCCATTAAACTTGAGGATCACATGCCACCTTACTCAGGCAGCCTTATAAATATAACTGTTGTCATCATCATCGTTTTCAACAGCCATTTGCTGCTGCTGTCCTTCAAATGTATTGTTATAGCGGAATTGTTTGTTTCCATTGCTGACCCTGTAAAAATGCTTTGAGAAAATTACCAATAAAGAACTAGTCTACACTACTCTATGCTGAATATGGAGGTGTGGGGGTGCTTAGCATGCATACTGCCTCCAATGTCATTCTGTGCAGAGGCAGACTGTTCACCTGTTAATCACAGTCAAAGTCAAAGTTTTATTGTCATTCAGACTCCACAACAAGTGCAACTGAACGAAATTACGTTACTCCAGACTCCATGTACAAACATCTAACATATACAACAATTCACATTACTGCATTTCTACATTCCTACTGCATAATATTTACTGTTTTACATATCAACAGGCATTTACTAAGCTAGAAAGACATGGTATTTATTGCACAGACTTCCACAGCTACTTCTTATTGCACAGGATTCTGTTGGCACTTGTCTAAGAAAACACGATATTTATTGCACAAAAATTTCTCAGCTGTTACTTATTGCACAGGATGCTGTTTTAACATCAGTGCATATTGTACAGCAATAAGATAATACTCTGTTAGATTAATTGCACAGTGTATTTAAGACCTTTTAAGGTTATTCCATGCAAATATGCTTCTCAATCATCATATTACCTACTGTCCCTGATGTCAAGTGACATGTAAGTTGCTATTGTAGTTCAGTAGCCTGATGGCCAGGAGATAGAAGTTCTGCTAAATCTGCCCATTTTGCAATGTATGCTACAGTAATGCCTCTCGGATGTTAGGTGTAGGAACAGTCCATATGTGGGTGAGTGTAGAATATGACTATTTTCCTGTCTCTGTTGAGAAAACGAGACTGGTGCAAGTCTTGAATAGATGGCAAAGTGGTCCTAGTAATCTTTTCTGTGGCTTTCACCTCTCTTTGGAGGGACTTGCAGTCTGTGATGGAGCAGTTGCTATACTAGCTCAAGTTGATACTATTTGAGGTGTTTTTTCCTGCACATACTGTTTGTGGCCTTCCATTAAGGAAGTCCAGAATCCAATTGCACATTAGAGTGATGACACCTAGCTGAGTTAGCTTCTCTATCAAGTGTTGAGGTATGACTGTGATGAATGCTGAACTGAAATCAAAGAATAACATGTACACATAACTGTTGTTGTTTTCCAGGTGGCCCAAACATAGATGGAGTGCTAGTGGAATAGCATCTACCGTGGATCAATTTAGTTTGTATGCAAATTGGAGTGGGTCCATGTTTGCTGAAAGTCTGTATGTTAAGTGGTCCTTGACCAGCCTTTCTAGGCACTTCATTACAACGGAGGTGAGAGCAATTTTTGTGTGTTTAACGTAATCATTCAATGTCAGTATCCAATTCTCTATATAAATAAATGTTACTGTTTTTAAATCAACCTTCTTGAGCAGATGCTGGTAATAGCCTGTGTCCACAGTACCTTGGATTATTCCAGTCACATCAACTTCCATGTCGCAGTCATCCACAGGAATATATAGAAAGTATTCCTCATCTGTTGTTAAAGGGATAAGTGCTGGAGACCAGCCAGTACTGGTGCAGGCAATTGCATTCTGACTTGCCTTGGTTCTAGCATGTCCTACCATATCATTTGCCCTCTTCTTGTACTATGATAATGTGCATTCCTTCCAATGACCACATTGATGTCCATTACAACTTAACTCCAGGCTTTTGCCCTCTCAGTTTGTTTGGCCTCCTTTACCAAACAGATGCTTCCTATATGTCCCAACGGCTGCCATGAGTATACAGTTTTCCTCATGACTGAAGGTGTCTTTTCACAGCCTTGATTCCTTGTTTCTCATCATTACTGTACATACAAATATGCCACAGTCATTCATAAAAAGCTTTTTTATGTAATCATCAGGCAAACAACACAATAATGGAAGCATGCCTGCCATCCTCAGGAAAAACTTTAGGTGACACAAGCTCCATAATGATATACATGCAGAGTTTCAGTCCAGCCAAGTAAAGTTGTGCTGACATAATGTTTGTAGTAACATGAATATATTCACAAATAGTAAGTAAAACATCCATCCTTTACCTAAGGAAAACATCCATCCTTCACCCAGCTCCTACAGCTTTCTTGCATTCATAATACTGTCATTTCTCATTCATCAGTGACACTTATAAATCTCCCACTAAAGACATGTATGTTGAGCAAAAAAACATCCTTGCCACTTCAGTACTTCACATTTAAATCACTGCATTTCTACCATGTATACACAGTCACTAAATGACACCAAAGTAAATGATTTTCTCATTGATCGCTAATCATTTCTACTGCTGCTGCCCATTTTCAAATTATAGCTTTACAGTATTCCCTAAAGCCTTTGGAATATGCCCATCATATGTGTAAAACAAAGCATTTCTTTAAGTGGACTCAGTAATCTTACATCATTTTGGACTGTTTCAAATTAATTTGTAGCATCTCTGTTATTTTTTTTTTCTTACTTTAAAAAGTCTACAGTTTCCTAAGCCATTTACCACATAATTTGAGTAGTTGCAAGTTAATATGGCACTGTTAGTCTTATTCACATAAGGTCAGTGCCATTTAGGTATTTTGTACACAAATTAGGCCTTTCTACATTTATCTCTATGAACAGTAGTAATAGGCAATGTGTTCGGCAAAGTATCCATGTAATCAGGTCTCAGCTACTAGTGAACACAGCCTTGGGCTCAAATGAACATGTTATGGACAGCAGTGGAATCTACAGCATAGCAGTGGAAAAAGGTAGCAAAGACAATGCACACCATCAGCAATTGTAAATAAGATAAAAAAATTATAATTTCATTAACAAATTTGACCTGCCATATAAATCAAATGTGAATGCATTCCTTTAAAACAAAAGCATGTAAGTGACAAGGCATATTTGATCAAACCAAACTTGCCAATAATAACAGTGCCCAGTGTTAACTGTGTTTGTATAGGGTGAAGTCAGACCCCAGAGAGAGTGGTTCTAAACCTGTGAACCACAACCCTGCTCATACTTTCTTTATTCTGGTACTAGCACTTTGAAAGATGGCACTTGTGTAAAAGGCACAAGGCTTCACTCTGAGCTTGTCAGATAAAGACACCAAAATAAGGCTCTACCTACTTAATGGATAAGATTCAGGCATGCATTAGAGGTTCTCAGAGGAATAAATAGACATCTGGCAGGAGATGAGTAAAGAGAGAGATAATTTACTCTGCCCTCAGTGTCATCACAGGTAGGATGGCCTGTAGAGGCATAGGCCTGACTAGCTGGCCAAACAGGTTGACCAAGTAGTGAGTAGAAGGCCAGACTTCCATAATAAGTATATATTTTTTTGACCATATTAAACATAGTTTAAAAAAATAAACTATAAGAAGGTTACATAACTGAAGGTATTTGGTAGAAGAAATATGTGTAACTGCAAACATGTATCTATAATATTATTATAGTAATGCAGAAGCATATACATATCTTTATACAGAATTACATCTGTATACAAATATATGGAATGCTTGTGTGATAGCATATTTGTCTTTATAAATACAAATATATGTATGATTAAAGAAATATATATAATCATACATATATACATCTGTAAATTACAGCTATACATCTGCAAGTACGACTTGTTTTCATGTATATAAATGTAAGTGTTTATACACAAAGAAAAATATTTTCATTGCTACATAATTTCATTTACAGCATGTATTACGTATTTTAGCAGTTAAAGTACATGCAGCCAGTTTTTGTACAGAAAGGATTTTGTTTGTTTAGACCAGAAAATATTAACATAGCACTTATATAAGTCAGTCATTTTCTTGCATAATATTAACTGCACATACAAGATGGCTAAACTCAGTCAGGCACCAGCCATAGTCAGAGTGGAGGTTGGGTGAGGGTTGTAGAGGTTGCAGTGTCAAGTGAATGAGCAGCAAGTAGTTTAATGGGAAATAACCATATGTATTACTTTAGTATATATTTTTAACCATCCTCTTATATGCTTGCAATTATTAGGCAGAAAACTAGCAAAGCACACATTGTTGTCCTGAAGAATATGCACTGCATCCATCTGCAACAGTACTATGTTTTGCTTAATGAAGGTTGAATAGAAAGGAAATAAAACCTTCCTTCAATTGCTATTTTTGTTTTCTGTGTACAGTTTCTGATTCTGCTTCTGCCTGAGCAAAATTCATAGACTGTTACATGAAACTGCAATTTTGGTATGAAAACCATAACAGTTTAAAGTATAACCTATACTGAAGATGTATAAAAATATTTCAGACAACACCCCTGTCCAATCAAACAAGCTAATTATTGGAATTACTGGTACCGTATGAGGATTCTGATATTAATAAATATTTAAACAAACATATACTAAGCAAATGCAGCAGTACATGAAATACCTTGTATAGTATTACACGTTAGATTAAAAGTATTAAGGATAAAGGTGCAATACAGGTAAACAATTATTTTATGTTTTCTCTATCTAACAGATGAGGAGATTAAAATAAAAAGAAAACCACAAGTGATGATGGAGCACTATTTCACACAAAATGAACTTTAATCCACTGGTTTAGTGCTTTCAGCCCAAGAATTATGCCTTCATCAGATCAAAGTGTTAAAAAACTTTCATTTTTATACCATCACCAATACACATCACACCAATCAAATCTCATTTTACTTAAACTTAATGTAAAAACTGTTTAAATGTGTTTAAATAAAAATGCATTTTAAATAAAGCATACATTTCTAACAAACATATAAACTATCTACATTTGTTGTAATAAGCTTTTCTTTTCATCACTGCTTTATAGTTGACACCATTGTTAAGTCATGGTGCCCTGCATGCATCGAATAAAACCTGCCATTTAAACTCTCTAAAATCTAGTTCCCCATCTCTGTCTCCATTAAAGCCCAATGGAACATGATCTATAACTGTAAAAAGAAACTTAACACTGTTATTGCTACTCACACAGTTTGAAGTGTGCTTGTAAAGAGCATTATCTAAATTTTTCTTTTTGATGTCATAATAGTGTTCATACATTCTGCTTTTAAGTTGCCTATTGATTTTCCCAATATAGAATGAAGAACAAGTGGAGCATGTTGCCATGTATACCACAAATGTAGATTTACAATAAAAAATGTCTGGAATGTGCCACATCTTGCTCTGAGTTGCAACATTAAAATCTGCTCCCTTGGAAATGTATTTACAAAAATTGCAACATTTTAAACAATTTTTACATTAAGTTTAAGTAAAATGAGATTTGATCGGTGTGATGTGTATTGATGATGGTATAAAAATGAGACCGTTTTTTAACACTTTATTCTGATGAAGGCCTAATTCTTGGACTGAAATCACTAAACCAGTGGATTAAAGTTCCATTTTGTGTGAAACAGTGCTCCATCATCACTTGTGGTTTTCTTTTGACTTTTCCAAAGTTACACAAAGTGTGAGACAAGTCTGCAGTTTTCTTTGACCTTTAGATGAGGGGATTAGTTAGAATCAATGACATTAAAGTAGGAGACTCAAAAGATTGATTGAAGCTGCTGGTAAGCATAAATAAAGTAGTAAATGCAATATCCTCTTTAACTGATTTTATTACTGTATATAACTGCAAGTGTTTACAATGCATACTAAATGAAGGCAATGTATAAATATAGTATTCTAAAATGATTTTATTATATGTATAACTATAAATATTTATAAAGTATAGTAATTGAAGCCCTACGGGCCTTTCATTACATTACTGTAACCAAATCTAAAAGATATGTCAATGTATAAATGCAGTATGCTGTCTTCAAATTATTTTATTATATATATGACTACAAGTATTTATAACGGATACTAACTTCAGTCCTAAAGAACTTTTGGTACAGTATTGCAATGAAGGGATATATACATTTATAAATTCAGTATGCTGTCTTTAACTGATTTTGTTAGATATATAACTACAAGTATTTATAAAGAATAGTTTTAATAAAATATTTCAGCAACTGCATATTAGGCACAAATATGAAATCTAGTATAATTCCTTATGTTACTGTAGTAGAGTGCAAAATGCAAACCCCACAAAAACTTGATAGCAGTACATTCATTCTTCCCAAGTATGCATAAGCACTTCTGATATAATTGTTTTCATGTATGCACAAGCACTTCTTCTGTATTCTTAGTTCAGTAAAGATTTATAAAATAAAATTTCCCTATAACAATAAATTGAATGTTGTCTCACATTACATATGAATTTATTGCTTGTATTTCCTCTTTGTCGCCCACCACCCCATTTGTCTCCTTTCCTTAATGTAATTACGTATTCCTTTGTTCTTATTTATTTTGTTTTTTACCCATTTCTGTTAAATTTTTTGCAGATCCAAATTCCTCAGAAGCAGCCCAGCTGTATACATCACAGGTTAGGGAACACTGACCCTCTTTTCGTCTAGGGACATACTTATAGGGTTGGGGCAGTGGTACTACTCCTGTAGGTACTCTAGCACATTGCAGCCATAAAATCCTCACTGAATGGGGGACTTGAGACTTGGTTGAGAATATGGTGGAGCAGGCCATGGACAGACACCTTCAGCCAATAGAGGTTTCTCTTCTGTGGGTGGAAGGCTCACTGCCTCAGTCAACACAGACCACTGTGTCACCATGTACTCCACATACCCTTGCCCCCTCAACATTGGGGTCCTTCACTGCAACATCATCTTGCAATGGAAACATTTGAGGCCTTGTGGACTGGGATCTGTTTTGGGGTACCATTCCTCATCACCCCTTCCTTTTCCTTTATCCTCTCTCCTATATCCTCTTACTTACTTACCACCCACACTAAACTATTACAGAAAAAATATTAGTAAAGAATAGGGGAGATTGATCCCTCCACTAAAAGCATAGTACTCCTCCTCTCCTTCATTATACTTCTGCTGCTACAGTGTTTGTCTCTTTGTTGTGTCTCCCCTTTTTTCATTCTTTCCTATCTCTTTCTGTCCACTATTTAATGAAAATATTAGAGTGCTTTTATAAGGATAACCCTATATAAAACATAATAAACCCCATTTATTTTCTTAAATATTAATAATAAAAGCTGTCTACCACTTGCCCTAAGTCTTTCAATTATGACTGCTCATAGGTGCATTTGTCTATTAATACCCGAGTGCACAGTTATACAAAGCCTATGGCTTTCACCTAGTCCTTCACATATACTTATCACCCATTTTCAGGTATTTTATGCGTTTGTCATAGATAGGCATATTTATTAAAATGCCTTCTCATTATCTTACTGTGAATAACCTGCACTAAGTTTATTTCCATAAACATTATCAGTGCTCTTTGTGGATAACTGCTATGCAGTGACAAAATCCTACACTAAGAATATCATCCTGTGCCTCAATTTTTAAAACCCAAGTAAAGCAAATTACTGTTTTTTTTTGGATGAAATTTCCTTTTTCTTAGTTCCCATATTATTTGCTGATTCTCATTTGTATCAAGTCACAGATTTCTTTAAAGTTCATAAAGAGAAAATAATCACTTAATCAAGAAGATTCTGGTGATTAATTTTATCCCAGGTATTGAAAACTCATCTGCCTAAAAACATAGAAAACTAGGCTAACTGGTGATGCACTAACAGTAAAATGAAAGCATTAGTGGCCCACTTCACACTCTGCTTGTATTTCACTAACAGCTGGCAAGTATTGCTGCCCTGGAGTTATGCAGGCATCGGTCAGTGTTCCACAAAGAAGTATGTGGTAGATTTACTGTAATACTATTTCATTCTGTTGACTTATAGACACCATTTGTCACTTAACAATGACATTACCTAGGTTATTGAAACACAATGGACCTTTAAACAAGAAATAATGGCACAATCAGAAGCAAAATAGATGTGGCAGTATCATTTAGCTGCACAGATTAATCACAAAGTGTGGACAAGTGTGTTACTTGACCTATACAATCAGTCTGTCATTATTTTCCCGTAAGTGTGAAACATATATGAATCAGACAGCAAATGACTGATTTTTTTGCACCTCTTGGTGCTATAAAACAATATGTACTGACTGAGATAAAACTACTGTTTGCCATCAGATAGCTCTTCAACTTTCAGAACATTATTGTTGAAGGTCACTGGCATGCTACAATGGCAGTTAAACTCAGAGAAAGAGAAGAGCAGGACAGAGATGCATTTCATCACTTTCTCTCTCTTCTCCAAATTTGTGCTATCTCAGATATAGGTTCATAAGATGTTATTAGGCTATTGACCCAAGGGTCTTTAAAAGCCTACCTGTTAAATCCCAATATAATACTAGATGACAGATACTGTCTATGCCTAAGTTTTTTCAAGCAAGAACTACACATGTTCAGGAGAAAAGCCGGGGTAATCCCCAGCACAGATTTATGGCTTACCATCAAGTCATCCAGGTTGTGCTTAAACAGGATTATGGAGGTGCTGTGATTGATATGTATTGAAGCCTATTCTAGAGGAGTGACAACCTATAAGAGATGTATCTGTCTCTCCTGTAGGCCCTGTTTATGTTGCAGGCTAGATTAAGGTCCCTGGGACAGGTGACTCTAGTCCAATTTAACTTATGGCTGTGAAGCATTTCCATTAGATTTGAGTCAGAGATAGCCTTGTAAACTAGACATAAGCCACCTCTAAATAGTCTGTACACTACTGAGTACAGTAAGAGCAACATCAGTCTGTCTGTATAAGACATGTGCTGGAGGTTTCTCATGTTGCTGCAGGTGTCTGACATGGTACATGCCAAAGGGAGCATTATATTCAATAACAGGCATGATGAGGGATGGCTTCAGGAGAGTTATAACCTCTTTTGCTCTTGAGGTGATGCTTTTGCTAATCAGATGAGTGATGTAGAATGCTTTCCTCACCACAGTAGACAAATGGTGTTCAAAGTTGAGGTCACAGTCAACTTGTGTTCCCAGGTGTCTTACTAGTGAATTGGTACTTGGGTTAGTATTGTTTATTTTATAATCAGCAGGGACATTGTTTTTTACTAAAGGGAATGATGGCGCATTTTTTAGCATTTAGTTTAAGATCATGGCTTTGGCACCAATCATTGGTCTGAGTAAGCCCCTTTGAAGTATGATGACATTGCTGGTAGATTCATTGAGAGCACCTAATTTGCAGTCATGCGCAAACTTGGTTAGCCACAACCCCTCCGTTCTGACCTAGACTTCTGAGAAGTTTATGCCAAAAAAGAGGGGGCCAAGCACTGACCCTTGTTGGACTGTGACAGGTCTGCGAAAGTCTCCCACTTTGACTGAGTGTTGTTGATCTGTGAGCCAGTTTGCAACCCATCTAACAACATAGGGGTTAATATTCAGCTGGGTTAGTTTGTCAATGATGCCCAAATTTAGGTAGTGTAGAAGGCCTTGGCCAAGTCAAGATAAGCTATGTGAATGGCTTTCCCTTTGTCTATGGCTCCGGTCATGTTCTCGAAGAACTCCACCAGGTTTAGCAAGCATGACCTGCCCTTGACAAAAACCAAACCTGGATGGATCCAGGGCTTGGAGGTCACCTATATCTTTATTTATGAGGTCCATGATGATTCGTTCCATTGCTTTACAGATGAGGCTGGTTAAACTTGTGGGTCTATACTTACCTGGGTCTGTTGCCGAGCCGCCCTTGTGGAGGCCATAACAGTCATTGTTTTCCATTCAGTAGAGGCAAAGCCAGTACTCAGGCTGTGATTGAATAGAGTGCCTAATGGAGTAGCTAGTTCTTGTTTTAGAACATTAAGAATGAAGCCTGGAATATCATCTGGTCGCATGGAGGCTGTGTTCTTAGCCTTGGAGAGGGCATTGATGACTTGTTCTTTGGAGATACACGGAGGAAGAGGAGATGATGAAGACATGGTTTGTGGTATGCTTGAGGGGATGGGGATGAAATTTTCACCAAACCTGTCTGCTAGCAGGTTTTCAATTTCCACAGGGTCAGTGTGTATGATGCCATCCACAATTAGTTCAGCATACATCTGAGTCCTACCATTTAGGTTGCGGACATAGCTTAAGAAAGCCTTTACGGTTATCCTTGGCTATGGTTGCTACATTTTTATCATAGTTGCTCTTTGAAGATTTTATGTGTTGTCTTATTTGCTTGCTTAGGCTAAGGAGGGTGCTCTTCCAGTTCTGGGATCTCACTTTTGTAGTTTTTGACAGCAGCTTCTTTTGCTTATTTCATAATTTATTAATGCTAGACGCCCACCAGGATGGTTTGTTTTTTCTTGAATATCTTGCTTTAATCCTATTTAGCATGGCTTTGTCTATATAGGTTCATAGGTTCATAGGTGTGTACTAGGCTAATGGCCCTGGAGCCTATATAAGCCTAGCCCAAGAAGATTCCCTGGCATCATACCGCCCAAAGTTAGTTCCCAGTGCCCCTGTCAAGCAAGGCCACTGAAGTGATCCCCGGGGTGAACTTCCTATTGCCCACTCACTCGTCAAGATTTCTTTTAAAGAGGGCCAGTGAAGTGCTCCACTTGACATGAATGGGAAGTTTGTTCCAGAGTATGGGAAGTTTCTGGGTTAGGAACCTGTCCCTCCAGCATGTTCTGTTTATTGTGGTAATGAGGTTAAGGTCCCTGGAACATGTGTCATGGAGGGATTGGGATTTCTTTAGGTGTAGCATATCTAGCAGCTCTGGGTCAGACATGGCTTTGTAGGTCAAACAGAGATCGCCTCTAAGTAGGCAATAAGAGAGAGAGTATAGCTGGATTTTTTTGAGTCTGTCCATATAGGGCATTAAGGCCTAAGATCCTCTTAGTGAGGTATTTTTGTGGCCTTTCCAGTTATTGTAGGTGTCTAGTGAGGTACATAACAAATGGGGCATTGTAGTCTATAATAGGTCTAATGAGGGATGAGTAGAGAGGGATTATGACCTCTTTCTTCCTGGATGAGAAACCTTTTTTTATGAGATGTGCCACATAGAAGGGCTTTCTGTTTACAGTGGCAACGTGGTTATCAAAGGAGAGGTTGCTGTCAACCTGTGTCCTCAGGTCTCTTATCACACCTTCGGTGTTTAGTGGACTACTGCCTATGTGGTAATTCATGGGCACAGAATTTTTCCCAAAGGAAATGACAATGCACTTTTTGACATTGAACTTAAGGTCATGGTTCTGGCACCAGTCATTGGTGTCAGTGAGGCCTTTTTGTAGAAAGTCTACATCAATTGGAGAATCAGTAATGGCTCCCAGTTTGCAATCATCTGCAAACTTGGTCAGCCAGAGTCCCTTTGTGTTGGCTTGAACTTCAGAGAAGTAGATGCCAAACAGGAGAGGACCTAGGACCAATCCCTGTGGGACACCACTTGCAACTTGTCGGTAGTCAGATTTGGAGTCCGCTACTTTCACAGTGTGGGTTCTATCAATGACCCACTTGGCAACCCATCTTAGGACATAGGGGTTTATGCCTACTTTAGTGAGTCTATCTATGATTCCTGAGTGAGGGATGGTGTCAAAGGCCTTGGCAAGAACTAGGTAGGCTGTGTGAACTACCTTGCCCTCATTCACAGCTCTGATGACAGACTTGAAGAAGTCTATCAGGTTGAGCAGGCATGATCTACCTTTCACAAACCCATACTGTCTGGGGTCCAGAGTTTGGAGATTCCCCATGTCCTTATTTATAAGGTCCACGATGATGTGCTTCATATTCATACATATCAGACTCATCAGGCTAATGCAGTGGTAGTTCCCAGGGTCTGTAGTCGCTCCCCCTTTGTGGAGTGTGATGACCATAGCAGTGCACCATTTGGTAGGAACAAAGCCTGAAACGAGGCTGTGATTGAACAGAGTGCTCAGGTGTGGTGCCAGTTCACTTTGTAATTCATGTAGAACATAGCCAGGGATATTATCAGGTGCCATGGAAGCTGTATTCTTGGCTTTGGACAGTACGTTTTTTACCTGTGTAGCCATAATAGTAGGGACTTGGCATTCCTCAGGTATTGTGATAGGCCCTTTAGGGGGTGAAAATGGGGTAAGGTTCGCACTGAACCTGTCAGCCAATATGTTGGCAATATCAGTTGGCTCTGTATATGTATATTTGTGTAGATGTTTATACGGGACATCAGTGTATACCTTAGTATAGCTGTTAATGCCATCTGTTGAAACTGGAGCTTGGAAGTCGATAAGGACGTAGTTAGCTATTCTGAAGTTTTTTACCCTATCTTCTCATTTGAGGAGTTCTGGTGCTTTTGTTACTTCAAAACTGACTTATTTATGGTCAGATTTAACCAGTGTGGGCCATACACTTGAGACATTGCATCAGTCACTGATATTTGTGAGGACCAGGTCTAGAATACTGGAGCCCTTTGTAGGGTGGTGCATTATTTGTTCCAGGGCATTTGAGTTAACAAAGTCCAGGAAAGTTTATGCGAGTGAGTTTGGGCTTATATAAGTTTTTCAATTAATGGAAGGATAGTTGAAGTCAGCCATGACTAGGGTGTTAGGTTGTACCTTAATTGCCACAAGTAGGTCAAAATAAGCTGTGTGGGAATGATGATGACCTGATGGAGGGGGGGGGGGCTTACCCATGGTAACTTGGACTTGGAGTAGCTCCATAGAGTTTTCTTGTCTACCCACTCTAGAGGTTTAATTATTTTAATGAAGATAGATACTCCACCTCCTTTTGTTCTCACACCTTCAATTTGCAGTCTGAAGTGTGGAAAGCATTGTAGCCTTGCAAGGCCTGCTTGGCATGCAAAGCAATCTCAGACCCCACCCTGATGGGACTGCTGCATGACCTCAACCTGGTCTGTGATATCAATAGGACTTGGTGGAGCAGATTTGTGTCCCAGAGACTCCCCCTTTTGTGGAATAGACTCCCTCTCCACATCAAGCAGAGTACCTCATTAACCCTTTTTAAGTGCAACCTAGATAACTGGATGTGGAACAGAAAATACACCCCAGGGATGCCACCTGTGTCCCTGTAGGATAGTGGCATAGGCTGCTGACTTGTTGGATCATGGGCTAAATTCTTTGCTGGGCTTGTAAGGGCTTCCGGGCCAGTAGCCTAGTAACTTCCTATGATCCTATGATCCTAAGGCTGGAATACTTTCTGCGGCCTTCAGCCAAGTTTCTCTTACTGCACAGACATTAGCATCTTCCAGGGAGAGGAGTTCTTCCATAGGGTGCAGTTTCTGATTTAAACTCTGAGTGCTTTGCAGCATGACCCTTAGTTTCTTTGTATTTGATATTCTCACAATGGAATTTTGTTGTTGTGACCTTGCCTAAGAAAGGCATTATGGGAGAGACAAGTGCCTTAGCCAGCAAGCAAAAGCCTAGAGATGTCAGTGAAGACCATTTCTGGCAAAGCAGGGTGGTCTATCCACCATATTGTCCGAGGCTGACAGGACTGGATCCCCTTAGAATGACACCAGAAACTAAGCCAATTATTGAAGTCAGTCAATTTCTGTTTATATTGTGGTATTATTCTAGGTAAGGGTAAAATGCTGCTCAAAACTAGGGACATATCCACCTGGGACTCATATTCAGGGAGCCCAGTCATATATCTCTCCATATAGTCCAGAGAGGTATGCCTCAATCGTTCACACCAACATGAACTATGACGGAGTCATAACAGTACTTGTTGTTGAGAGAATTGAATGTAAGTGTGATCTGCTGAATCCTTGCACCAGACAGGCAGCTGACCATAACCTTCACCTTGTTCAACCTGGTGAGTGGGGCGGTGTGGCATCTGTATGTCTCACTATATAGTCACCTATAACTAAAACATATGGAATAGTTGTGCATTGCCTTAAAAGCTTATTTGGTGAGACACAGGTGCTAATGTTTTTATGTGTATTGGGTGCTTTGGGTGTTGTGTTAGGTGTAGCAGATTTGTGTTTTGGAGGTCTCTGTTGTTTAGGTTGGTTTCTACAGAGTACCTCTCAATATGAATGTTTATGTGTTGGGTGCATATTACGAATAGGAGTTGTGGTGTGTGGGCTGACAACCTGTTTAGTGTTCCTGTTCTGGGCATGAGAGAGAGTAGTCATTCCAGATTCTTAGTGTAGGAGCATCTCTCACAAATTGTACTTGAGTGATTTAGGAGTAAGGGTTTGCTACACTGCCTCAAAAAAAAAAAAAAAAAAAACATGTCTACTAGGCTGGCAGGAGAAACAGAGGGAAACTGGCAGTCCATAATACAAGGTCTAAACCTGGTATCTCTGCAGATAAAAAGAAAAAGATGAGGGTATGAGGCAGGGAGCTATTTTAGGGTTACTAACCTATGGGGTATACAGTAGCATGTCTATAAAAGAGAGATCTACAGGATCCGATGTTGATAGGTAAGAGGTAAAATCTTTCCTGGGTGGTTCACCTGAACAGCTGAGAGCTATTCAAGAACTGCCCTGCTAGATAATAACCCCTTCTAAGAGAAAATACTTCTACTGGCACTTTTGCATTTATAATCCACCAAGAGTTACCCCCTCTTATGTGCAAATATATATAATATACAGGTTTACAATCACGATTGCGAAATGCATTTGATTGAGAGTGACACTTTCAAAATGCAGTTTTCCAATGGGCAGTATTTTGAACCCAAATACATCAAATACATTACATTGAATGGGTAGTGTACTTCAAGTATTTGAGTTCAAAATTTTGAGTGGAAATCATGGCTCAAAGAAGAACAGGGAATTAAATTATTTCCTCACTGTAGTGTGATCTCAGAATTGGTATATATAATTTGCAGGGGTGTGACAAACTATACAGTTTTAAATCATCCATTAGAAGAAGATGAGACGTTTTTACACTTTGCTGTATTCTGGAAGCCAAATTGTATCCATGACCTAATTTGCTAAGTAAACAGCTGAATGGGTTAAGGGCAAGACAAAACAATGGTGACAAAGAATCACCTAGGAATATCCCCCTTTGAAATTTTTATCCCTGGGTTAATAATTTGTCTTTCATCATGGCTTAGCTGCAAAGAGGTTTGCCACTGTTTCATGGTCACTGCAATGTAACTGGCCAGTTATGAGGACAACTGCAACACAGCACAACCAAATAATCCCCCAAGGATACTAATATTCTCTAAGAAGGCTGGTTAAAAACTAATAATTTGTGCCAAAGCCATGGCCTTAAACTGAATGCCAAACAATGTATCATAGTGTCCCTTAGAAAGTCAATCAACCAAGGGATTTACCACATGGGCAATACAATCCTAAGAGTAGATACGATGGTTATGGACTCAGGAACATATGTGGTCCTTGACTTGGCCTTTTATCATCATGTGTCTACTGTTGTAAGGAAATAATTCTATACTACACAACTTATAAGCAAGATTATGGCATCCATGTCCAAGGATGTCATTGCCCCACTGTACTCAGCCATCATTATGACAATCATTTAGTACAATGCTTCTTTTAGTATGTGCCTAACCAGGCATATGCAACAACTGGAGCCCCCCTCAGAGGTTTCTCACAAAAAGTATGCAATATGTTAACCACATGGAATATTCAGACTATCTTAAAGCCTTATCTTTATACTCCATTTGTACAGGCAACTGAGAGATTATCTGTACCTGGCTACAAACCATCATTCGATCTAGTACCGTTGGACTTGCTACACAGCCACAAATCTAACAGCATTAGAAATACATGACATGAAGGATCTAAACCTCAGTTGCAAGATAAACAGAACACATTGGAAGGACAGGTATATGTCTCAGAGATTATCCATACCCTGCAACAGGCTTCCCATTTATGTGTAGCATAGGTCATCCCAAACCCTATTCAAATGTAATATGGACCAATGGATTTGGAATCAGAAATTTATACAGGGAATAGCACATTTGCCCTTGTTGGACAGAGGCAGCTTGTTAATGCTCTGCCACATAAACCCAGCTAGATGCCCCTGCATAATGTATCCTGTAATTGCCAAATGAGAAAACATGGCTAAGCTTAAAAAGGTCTCCCAAGGCCAATAGCCTGCTTACGGGCCTGTGAACCTATGACAAGAGAGCACAACCTCTAGTGCACAAAATGCAAAACAGGACTTGTACAATCAAGCCTGAGTGAGATGCTGTTTAAGCAATGCCTCTACAAGCAAACCTTTAGTTTGTAATATAATATGTGCCTTCCAATGGTATAAGACAGGAATACTGAAGTTATTTCAACCACTCATTCTTATAATAAAAACAATGTGAAATGTGCAATTTAATTAATACAGAAAAATATTAGGTTTAAAATATGGCTAGTTTTGAAAGCTTAGCTGTTTGTACTTTTTCCGTAATACCTAGAACATAAGGTCATACTTCACTACTTAAGGCCTTCACAAGACAGTTTTCTTTTATACTAGTAAGATTCTGGTAGACTACTGTGGGTGGCTCTTGCTGACTATAGTCATCAGATATTTGATGCTGTTGTCCTTATGTCTGCACCATGAATGGTTGTGATTGTGCATATTTTCATTGTAATCATTCAGTACTTGAGTAATTACCTATGTATGATACATGGTAATGCATTATCTTTGGACTGGTTTGCTATCATTATGTCGACGTGCAGTTGCACGGCTATGAAGTATTCAAACATCAGATGTTCGAATACTTCATATTATGGCAGGTGACATGAGCGAAGGTTTGCATTGTGAATGAACTGTGCATTCGCAATTCTAACTTTCGGTCATGGGAGGGGATCGCGGTACAATGCGGTTAGGGAAATGCATCCCTTTCCTCACTGTAGTGCGATCTCAGAGTTGGAATATTAAGTTAGGGGTGGTGTGGGGGGCACATCCCCATTAGGTGCAGGGGCACAGCCCCCCTGCATAACTGTGTGTTCGGTTAGGTAGGTAGGTGATTATGGGAAGGGTGGGCGTGCCATGTATCACCGTAAATGTCGCAAGCGACATTTTCGACAATACACCCTTGTTTTCGAGTTTACTATTATTCGAAAATGTTCATTTTCGATGCATAAATTCGAAAATAAAGACATTATTTATTTTTACTTTCGAATTTATGATAGTAAACCCTTTGGACTGTCTTATAGTCTGATGTGTGTTATATCCTGTGCAGCACCACACCGAGACATATACTATCATTGTGAATAAGCTGAATTTACTTGAGTATGAGTAGGTAGTTATTTACTTCATCTACATGCATACCTCATTGCACATTATGAATTTTTTCTATGTGATCCCTGAAAAAGGTTGGGGCCCATTCGATAGAAACCTGTCACAAAGCATTGATAGAGCAACCCTGTAATCAATGAAGTACAGCAGGAGAAAGGCACTATATCTACCTACTTTTTTTTTTTTAATTTCTCCAAATCTTTTGGGTTTCTAATACCATGATGGGAATGGACCCCATTCCTAACTCAAAGTACGATTAAAGTTCATGAAATTAGTATTGTTTCAATCTTTGATGTCAGCCAAAAGTTCTCTTCGCAGCACCTGCAATGTGCCCAGTAATGAATCCTTCTGTGATTCATACGGAGTTACGTGTATTGGTAACATATCTAAATATGATTGTAGATTCTTTTTTATGAAACCGATTCCTCCTACTACTATAGGAACTGTTTAAGTATCTTTCTTCCACATTGCTCTCATTTCTGCCTGCAGATCCTGATATTTTATGATTTTGTGTCTTTCTCTATGCAGGACAGTGTAGTCACTGGGTATGGCAATTTCAATGATCAATGCTACTTTTGTATTCTTTTCTTGGACCACTATATCCAGTTTTCTAGCATCTATCTTTGAACTATTGGCAGTGGATGATCCCATGTGATGTAGACTTCATCATTTTCTATGATGCTTTGTGGCACGTTTCCAGTATTTTTCAGACATTTTAATACCATAATGTGTGCACAATCTTCAGTGCAATAGTCTTCCCACATTATTATGCCTTTTAGTATACAGTCCTTCTGCCATTAGTATGTCACAACCAGCAACGATGTGTGCAACTGTTTCCAAATCAGTTTTACAAAATTTACATTTATCTTTTTCTCCCACATGTTCAATATACTTTGTAAACCAATGTGTACATAATCAAATTTAAACCCTGATGAACAAAATATTTTAATAAGACTAAAAAATGAAAATATCAGGATCATGAAGCCAGATAAAGGTGGAGGAGCTGTTATTATGAGTAATGAATTGTATAATAACAAATTAAATTCAGTTTTGGAAACTGACACTTATGAACAGATATCTATAAATGAATTGAATATAGCGTATAAAAATATATACGCTCAGATATATGATTTGTTTTTAGATAGACGTATAGATATAAATTTATTTAATTACCTTAATATTATAACTCCCAGAATTCCTGTATTTTTTGGAAATCCAAAAATTCATAAAAATGTAAGAGATCCACCCATGCAACCATTAGTAGACGGAAGAGATTCTATTATGTCAGCTTGTGCTAAATATGTCGATTATGAGTTAAAAAAGATTATAAAAATTGAAAAATATATATGTAAAGACTCATGGACATTTTTAGAACATATGAATCAGGTTAAATTTAACAAAAGTGATATATTAATAACTATAGACGTATGTGATTTATACACAGTTATACCACAAACAATAGGACTAGAATGGGCTAATGAATTATTGGTGGAATATAGTGTTAATCAAGAATTAATTCATCTTATAATAGATCTTTTGGAAATTGTATTAAATAATAATTTTTTAATGTTTGATAAAAAATATTTTTTACAGAAGAAAGGTATTGCAATGCGTTCTCCGTGTGGAGGCACATATGCAAACCTTGTTATGGTATTCTGGGAGAAAAATATATCTTTAATAGTCAATATTTTTCATTTATTACATCTTATCATAACTTCCAAGATGATATATGTCTTATTTGGGATGGTAATTTAGAAATTTTAAATGAATTTTTAATATACATTAATCAAACTACAGAGTTTTTTTAAATTTACATGGAATATTAATTAACGTAGTATACTTAGATGTACATCTTATGAAAGATTTATTGAATGAAACATACGCTGCAGCAATCCACAGAAAAGAATCATATTATAACAATTTTCTTCACTGTACTAGTTCCCATCCCGAACATCAGAAAACATCTGTAATAAAAGGACAACTAGTGAGAGCTGCTTGAATGATTACTAATTTTCATCAATTTGAAATAGAATGTGATTTTTTGAGAAAGATGTTTATTAATAAATGTTATCCACAAGCATTGATCGATTCATTAATATTAGAAGTAACTAATAAAAGGCTAAATGGTCATTTTAAACCTATTTTATATAAACAAGAATTAGTAGAGAATGCTAGTAGTAATATATTTAATGACCATGTTATAAATAGTGAACACGAGGCTGAAAAAGAACATTTTGAAAAGGCTCTAATTATTACTTATTCCCAAGAGCATTATTTATTAAGTGAAATATTTATTAATAATTGCTCAATACTTAAGGATGACCCACAATGTAAAAAACATATGGGTGATGTTCCAAAAATAATTTACAGAAAAGGTAGAAGTTTTAAAAATATATTAAAAAATGAATCTCATATAATGATGAAAAATAGAAACTTAATAAAAGGAATTGGTGTTTCAAAATTAAAGAAGGATATACTTTTTATTTGAGGCATAAAAAATATTACTTGAAAAGTAAATATAATTGTAAATCTAAAGCAGTAGTATATTTAGCAATGTGTAATTCTTGTCCTACTTTTTATACAGGGAAAACAGAGAGAATGCTATCACAAAGAATCTATGAACATGAATATTCCATAAAGAAAAACAAAACAAACAATGCCTTAGCGAAACATATTAGTGAATTTATTGATCATCAATTTCATTTTATAGTTATAGATCATGTAGAAATAGATGACAAACATCCTTGGGGGCTATTTTTAGAACAAAAAGAATTAGAATGGCAAATTAAAGTACAGGCTGATACATGGCAGAAATTAATGAACGTAGTTCAATAGCCCCAATTTTTAAATTGAAAGCACTGAATGGAAAGAAAATCAAAGATTAAAATTTATGTTTTACTAAGATATTTACTTATGGATTTTTATAAATTACCATATAATATAATGTGATTTATTTATTATTTTAACTATATATTTATATTTATATCAATTTTTATATAGTAAGATAATATTTATTCTAAATGATCATTCCCCACATAATCTGGCTGATGATTTATAGTACAATCATATATACACATTTTTTTAGCGAATATTTTATGGGTTGGTAACTATTAGATTCTATTTCCACATTTTAATCTACTAGGCATGCGTGAATTCAGAGAGCCTTTTGGCAGGCTTTTTTGAGTTTTACAGGAAGTTATAAAAGGAAGTGATGTTTTGATTTTAAACGTATTGTTTGATGAAGTTTAATATTGATTAAACGAAAGCGCTCACATTTATTATTTGTTCGTTGAATGCTAAAACTGAAGTTAGTTTTATTTGTATAATAAATTTACACCGTATCCAGTTGGTGGCTTTTCGCTTTGGTTTTATATTCAGTTCAGTAGGTATGTTTGGAATCCAACAATTGCAGATCTATACATATAATCAGTTTCAAGGAGGCCCATCCCTCCTTCGGAATGGGGAATATATAATCTTGGTATGCATTGATTTTTTTATAAATCATTTATTGAGCATGGAGCATCCTTCTTGTTTTCCTATCTAATCTGTCCAACATGTTTTGGGACCAGTCAATCATGCCAAAACTGTAAGTTAGGACAGGAAGAGTAAATTGGTTGACAGCTTGGATTTTGTTCTTATATGTCAATGTTGTTTTCAGGATTAATTTAAGTCTTCTAAAATATTCCTTACTAAGTTTTATTTGCATTTGTTCATGCTTTATTGTTGATCCTTCATCATTTCCCAAATATTTATACACTCCCTCTTGCTCAAGTTCTTTTATATCACATTCTTGTCCCAAATGTATGTTTTCTTGGTGCTGCATTTTTCCTGCTTTAAAGGTTGCTTTTGCACATTTATCAAGACCAAATGACATTCTTATATCATCTGAAAAAGTTTTGACAACTTGCAGTTGTGCTTTCAATTCCTCATCTGATGAGCTACACAGTTTTAATTCATCAACAAAGAAAATATGAGAAGTCTTTACACTTTGTTGTTTTCTAGGAGCCAAATTTTGCCATGGCCTAAGCTGCTAATTAGACAGCTTAATGGTTAAGGGCAAGGCAGAATAGCAGCAGTGACAGAAAGTCACCTTGGAATATCCCCCTTTGAATTTTTGCCCATGGAATAATTATTTGTCCTTTATCATGGCTTAATTGCAAAGTCATCTGCCACTGTTTCATGGTCACTGCAATGTAGCCAATCAGTGTAGGGTGTATATTATACATTTTTAAGCACTCTTTTATCCATGAATGTGGGATACTGTCAAATGCTTTTTTGTAGTCAGTCCATGCCATACTTAGATTCTTCCCCTTCTTACAGTTTTCTACTATGACTTTATTTAACAGGAAATGAGCCTTTGTTCTATATGACTTTCTTTTATTGCCTTTTTGTTCTATAACCATAATTGAGTTTTCTTCTGAATGACTATAGACTCTGTCAGCATCAATTCCAGTGTATAGTTTATGCATCGTCAGAAGGCAAGCTATTGATCTATAGCTTTTAGGATAGCTTGCAGGTTCATTCTTAAGTAGGAGCATTGTTTTTTTTCCTGCTGTTAGCCAGGTTGGTGTCTGTTCAGGGTGTGCATATAAATAGTTCTTAGTCATAGCCAAATCTTAGTGTAATACTTTTAGCCAGAAGTTAGGCAACTTTGTTTTAATCTCTTTGGCTGTTACTTCATCCCGCTTCATATCCTGTGCTTTTAAACTTCTTATTCTTTCTTTTACTTCTTCTAGCATCATTATGTTCCACAGCAAATTCATAAATACTTCTCCAAAATGTATCTATTTCCTCTTTTTTGGTGGTCTTTCAATTCCTTTTACCTTGTTTCCCAACTATCTCTAAAACTTTTTTTGAGTCATCAATAAATTGCTTATTTTGAACTTTTCCTTTATATTTATCTGTGTATCATCTAAGATTTTCCACCTGTGCTGAGATTTTTAGCTTGTTATTGGTGATAGTGCATGATAGATCCTCATATGTTGTAATACTGCACATTACTTTTATCACATCTGTCTTTCTTAGTATTTTCATTGCTCTGTTCCCTTTTCTATACTCTTCTATCAGTGACACTGCTTGTCTTAATTGCTTTATATTTTTCTCTATTCGATACTTTCATGATGGCATTCGATTTTTCCCCTTCCTTTCCCTCACTACCCTGTGTTCTTGTGGTAGAACTTTATAAGTTGTTAATTTAGCTGCACAGTAATATATTCTGTTTACTTCTGTTATATTGCATGGATCTCTATGAACAGTCCTAATTATTGTGTTCATTTATTTTATCAAACTTCTGACTTTTTGGGTTTTATTGACCATCTGCAGTCTATTTCTTTCATTGATCTTAATATGTATCTGTCTCTATTAAGTCAAGCAATTCTTTTCTTAGCTCATTTTCTTCTAAACTGAGGGCACATATTTTATTTTCCATTTCCTGTGGGCATTCTATAGAAAGTTATATAGCATCTTCCTGTGGCATATTCTCTTCAGTTTCATCCTGTGCCATCCGTTGCTCTGTCATATAGGAACTTACTGGCCTATCACTCCTCAACACTGACTGTGTCAGAGTTTCCACAGTTTCCTGTTTCTTCCCTTGCCAACCAGCTTCAAGTGAACATTTATACTGGTTTCCTGTGGAAGGCTCCAAAATATCTTCATATGGCACCCTAACAATTGCTTCCCATTATACTGGTTTCCCCTTAATTTGGAGTTCCATTGCTCTGTCCTGCTGTGGTGTTTTCTGAATTAGATTTCCTACACTGAACACTTAACTTCAGAGGTACTCCATAACTTCAGTTTCTATTTCTGTAACTTCTCCGTTACTAATCTCCTTTGCTACTTTTCTTCTTTGTCTTCTTATTCTTTTGTTTTGTAAAGTTTTCCATATATGGATTCCTTTGCCTGTATTTCTCTTCAAATATCTTTGGTGCTGCACTGTTTGTATTGATTAGTTTTGTTCTTCCTCCTTTGCATAGATATTACACCATAATAAATCTCTTTTTCTTTCCTATGTCCATATTTCTTCTTCAGATATCTCATGATCTTCCTGCTTCTCCTTACTTTGGGGACTCGTTCCATCTTGCTGTAAGCTGTTTTAGAATTTCCACATCAAATCCTTCACTTTGCAGGCACTCCATAACTTCAATTTCTATTTTTTTTAACTTCTGCTTTACTAATCTGCTTTTCTACATTCCCTCTTTGTGATATTATTTTCTTTATTGTGAAATGTTCCATATCTGGATGCCTTTGGCTGTATTTCTCTTTGAATATCTTGGGGGCTGCTTTCTTTATATTGATTAATTTGGCTTTCTCCTTTGCATAAATATTGCACCATATCAAATCTCTCTTTCTTTCCCATGTCCATATTTCTTTTGTATACTTTTCAAAAATCTCTAGGTTTTGTTGTTTATTTTTTTCGCAATTCCTTAGATGCTTCTTTTCCCAAACAGATCAATGTTTCTTGATCTATATACTGTTTTTCAAAAATCTATTGTATTAATGACCAACAATTTTTATTTGAAGCTTCTGACAGTTTTTCTTGTGGAAGTATTTATCTTTCCTCTAATTTCTCTCTTAATCATTTTTTATATCTTGTGTCTGGAAATTCTGGGCTTTTTGCATAATAGAAACAATACATAATTTCTTTCTTATCTTCAATAGTCCACCTTATTGCCTTTATGGCTCTTCTTTGGCCTAGCAGTTTTTGTGATTTTTGTGGACTGCTACTTCCTTCTACAACAGGGGGGCCATCCTCCCACTGGGGCTGACCTGGCCCCGTTGGAGGAATGTTCCTGTATTTTGAGGATTCTATACTGTTATGTTCTTCAGTCCTGGCATCAGTTTGCCTACCAAGATTAGGCACTTTTTATCCTGGATCTTGTATACCCAGCTATCTTTTTTTAATTTTGACCTACTTCTGTCCATGATATATGCTATATAAATACAGTCTATATATCAGTGTCGCCTCAGTGAGATTTTGTGAAAAACAGAATCCACTTCATGAAGGTACTCACTAAGACTTGAGGATAAATTCAGTTTCAGCAGTACTACTCCTCTGCCTTGTTTGCTGACTTTTGATCTCTCCATTCAGACCCTATCTACCTATTTATATAGACAGATAGATAGATACATAGATATAAATATTTAGATACATAGATACACACACACACACACACACACACAGAAAAACACACACATCTATGTACATATATATATATATATATATATATATATAGAGAGAGAGAGAGAGAGAGATTTGGATTTCATGTGTTGTGTACTGTGCAAGTTCCCCACCCATTTTAATAATGTCTACTAACCCTAACCCAAACATTGCCCCTGTTCTAAACCCTAACCCTAACATGCTTTTTAACTTGAAGAAAATGCCCCTCCCATAACACTATGACTATTCAGACAAATTTGAGTTGAATGTGATCAAGTACAGGTAGTGCATTGTAAGAAGAAATGTGTTTCTATTTGCGGTGTACTGAATGTCACTTTGTTTTGTTTTCATATTGTGGTGCATATTTTGGATGTCAGCCATATATATATATATACCTTCATAAGTTCGACTGCCACATCATCAACACTGCTGCTGTGAACTGCAAACCATGAAATTTGAAAACCATGAAAACCGAAGTGCCAAATTACAAAACATCGCCCTCTTTTTGACCCATGGTAGCACTCATCTTGGTGGTGGATCAATTGTAAATGTCAAAATTCAATATTTTTATGATGTTTAGGGAAGTCGACATGATGGAATTTGGCTGAATGGTCCGCGTTTAAGCACATTTGGAAATGTCCTTTCAAACATATGAAGGTATAATATATATATATATATATATATATATATATATATATATATATATATATATATATATATATATATATATATATATATATATATATATATATATATATATATATACACATACACACACATGGATCCTTAGCAGATGACTGAGTTTTCAGAAACTCTAAATTCATATGGTTCTGAAAACTTGAACATCCAAAAACAAAGCAAAAAAACCCCCACGTAAATCTAATTTTTTATGTTTTTGCAGGGGGTCAAGCCTCCTGCACCCCCCCACACCCTCTGCAAATTAAATATACCAACTCCAAAATCACACCACAGTAGGGTAAAGGGTAAATTTCCCAATTCTCACTGTATTGACATCTCAATTCAAAAGCATCAAGTTTTCGGAAACTCAATCATATGGCCTTAATCATATGAATTTCAGGTTTCTGAAAACTCGATCACCTGATAGGGATCCAGATGCCCATCATATCAAGGAATGCAGAGGAGCTTGTGCCCTGGTGAAAAAAACACTAAATTTATAGTTTTTGTCTTTGTGTATTTTGGGCTTTAGTTTTTGGAATTCTGGTATGTCGCTGTTTTGGTGATTTGGTTTCAGTAGTGGAACAATTTTAAACACTGTATTTTGCTTCCTAGCGATGATTATTCTTAAAACTCGCAGACTTTCTTTTTCATCCAGAAAACAGCATTTGATGTTTTAATTTAAAATGCATATAATATAAACCACCAATGAGGATACATACACTATTATATGTTCATGATAATGATCAAATTCTACAAAACTAAATTATACTGAATAATGTGCTGCATATGATAAATATGCATTCATTTTACAAAATCAGCTTTAACGTATTCATGGTCATAGAGCTGAGTATAAAAGCAATCAGGGGAAGTAGACAGAGAAAAAGTCCTGTATGGGCTGCAAAAAAAGCATTAGACTCTGCAATGCTCTTTTTTATGAGATGCGCATGAAACCTACCTAGTCAAAGGCCCATTCCTTGCTATGTGTAAAGTAACGCACAAGAAAAGTCTGGCACAGTCAGTTCTAATAGAGTTTCATCAACCTGAGAGGCAGAAGATAAGGATGGCCCCTCTTTCTCATGCAATTTACAATGGCCATGGACACATTTTCATTTTTTTGAGGCAATTCTACAGTGTGGTATTCCAAGGATGCCGCACAGATTATTAGCTGCACTTAATTCATAAACAATAAAGACTTTTGGGCTTGTGTCTCAGATTATTTACAGTATTTCTGAGACTTCTGAGATGTTCAGTAAGTTATGTGGAGTAGCTTTCAGTTATAGAAAGTCTATTTTCCTTCATTAAACAAAAAAGGTAAGGAGGCATTGATAACAAACCCGACCGATTTTCTTCAATTAATATGACAGCTAGGATATATGGCTATCAATTTTCATTACAACCTTCCAAAGGTGGTAGAGTTTAACACTAATCCCTTCTTAAATGAGATAAAATGAGAATCCAGACAGTGACCAAACTTCAGTTACCCTTCTTGGCTAAAGTGTTAGCAATCTAGATATTCTCTCATCCAAAATACATTTTTGGACGGACATTTACCAAAGTTTTACAGATCCCCCTTCCTTGACAAATGCAAAAATTACAGTCATTTTTCTAGATCTCTTACCCCTCTAGGGTCACTAGAAGAAGGCTCTATACAGCATTAATGGAATATTCATCAATGATTCCAGGCTTTAAGGTACACATGGCAACTGTTGCACTCGCTCACTCAGACAATTCTGCAAGCCATGATAGATATAGAGGTAAAGCACCAGCCCATGTGGTCCAGACATATAGTAGACAGTAACAAAATTTGAAACTCAACAAAAGCAGACGAGTATGAGGCACTCACTCCCAAAAAAGCAACTTTTCACCATTCTGTCACTTGTCTTTATCTGATTTAAAATAATACATTTTTGCAGACAATGCCATATGCACTAAAAAAAAGGGAAACAAAAGCACTTCCTCTAAGTGCTGGTGATGTGGAATCTGTGAGACAGATTATTTGTATATGATTTGGAAATACAAAATCTGGAAAGCAGTTACAGATGCAGTAACGTATATGGTATACAGGTTCATAGACTAGTACTAGGTTAACTGCCCTTGTAGGCCATTTTAAGCCTAGCCAATTACTCCTTGTGAGGATCAAATCTTGCACCTTGTGCCTGTAAGGTAAACACCTTAACCATTATGCCATTCCCTTATACACATCAATATAAAGTACCCAGACTGAACATTCTCACCTTTTATACATTTGGTGTAGTTGATCCTTCCTTCATCCTCAAAATAAATTTCCCAAAAATGGTTAGGACTGGCTGTTTTAATAATATTAGTATAGCTCTTACGCTTTGGAAAAATGGTCCTGAACAGATATTAAAGCAAACACACATTTATGAGTGAAACATATGTTGATGCTTTAAAGATACTCATGAGAACTGAAAAACAGCCCTTCCACCCACAGTAAGAGCTGTGGTAAAAAGGGACTTTTCCATGATATGGTATTTTGCAATACAGAGATGCATTAGCCACAAAGAGGAATGACCTTGTTATAGGCTAATTTGCATGTCTCTGAAGCCACTGATAACTACTGCTATAGCTACTCTGCACTTCCTGTGGCAGATAATACTAGTGACCCCATATCACATGGGCCCAGGCACCTCTCATCAATCACACTCCACCACCCCTATATACACAAACACAGTCAGTCACATGCACCACATATCTCTTACCTATCCAGGAACTGAAATAACATCCCTGATGTCTCTTCTTATTTATCTATTTATTTACATTTGATTACTGAGAAAGTCTGACTGGGTAGATGCCCATTTTCAGCAGAGGCCCTGGGATAAAAGCTCCAAATTAATACAAAACATTTTAAGAAAAATAATTATACTATCTTCAAAAATAAAATAAAAACAACTACAATTTAAATAACTATAACAAATTAGAAATAATATAAAACATTGGTTAAACATTGATACAATGTATATGACAATTGTTTAATATTCAGAGAAATTTTACACAGTTTGTAGAGAAATTAAAGGTAAATTAGTCTAATACAAACAGGAATTGCAATATGAAGTGAGGGAAATTGGAAAATCAGGCTTATGCTATATTTAGAGAGAAATTTAGGGAAGAGGATTAGATAGCAATAAGTAAGGTGATAATAAGGAATAAAAAGGTACTTGTTCACATTTAGGGATATAGTTTATCCCGGTTAAACTGGATAAACATAACAGAGCCAGGTTTTAGCTAGGAAGCCTTTCAAAGTGGTTTTGAAATATGATAGGGAGGGTGTTTTTTTTCTGTCCCTGACAAATCATGCATCCTTATAGTCAGATAACAATGCCTGATATTAGTATTTTTCTATTATTAGTGTTATAGAGTGTAGGCTGATGCTAGAAATGTTGATCTATTATGTTTTTAAGTGAGTCCCAGTAATAGTTTAAATTATCTCCCTGGTGTTGTCTAATGTACCTCTTAGTATTTTACTGAAACATCATGTCTATTGTTACTCATGACTCATGGACTGTTGCAAACATTGCACCATGACAGATATTAGTACTCCATACTTCGTAATATATAACAAAATTCAATCTACACTAGCAACTTAATTAGTGCAGTGGATTTATGCTCCTATTTTCTATGTAAAGGGTGCAGGCTTTACATAGACTTAGATAATATTATATAGTTTCCCTGGTGTCTAGTGATGTCACAGAGAACTAATATCCCCTTTATGATATAGGAAGGTACATGATTTCAGACTTCTTAGTGCCTTTATGGAATGCAATATTAGTGTTCTGCAGATATAATGTAGCCTGTTTTTTTTTTTTATCAAAGTACCTCTAAGGCATGATATGAAGAGTATCCCTGGTGTCTAGTGGTCCCCCTCCAACAAAGTGCTCATCAGGCATAATTTTACCTTCTCCCTGATGGCTAGTGTTCCACCAGCCCCATGTCTTCTTTAAGTGCTGTTAAGGCACGATATTAAGCAGATATCCTTGGTGGATAGTGTCTCACCCAAGACTCATATCTTGCTTAAGTGCTGTTGGGGCACAGTATTAAGTAGATATCCACGGTTGCTAGTGTTATCTACTGACTCAAGTCTTACTTAAGTGCCATTAAGGCATAATACTAAGGAGATATCCTTGGTGGCCACTGTTCCTTCTGACAAAGTGCTGCAGGATTTGATCAAAGTCTAGGGAGTGTGGAGGCCTGACAGCCTTCCAACTCAGCCACATGCATACACACACAAAACATACACACAAACACACAGGCATATTCACATATTCATGCATATATTTTGCTTCCAACTCAGACACACGCAAACACACACACGATATACACATACACACAAACACACAGGCATATTCACATATTCATGCATATATTTTGCAGACCGCCTACCTAGACCTGGATAAAGCATTCGATACAATACCCCACTTGTGTATAGTTGACAAATTCACTGAATTGGGCATAAACCCCTGCATGACTCACTGTATTGATAGCAGGCTGACAGACAGGACACAGGAAGTCAGGAATGGTGACACCACCTCCACTAAGAGATGAGTCACCAGTAAAGTACCTCAGGACTCTGGGCTGGGATTGCTCTTGTTTGGCATCTTCTCCTCAAAGGTAAAGACTAAAGTCAAGGGCCTTTGGCTGACCAAGTAAACTGATGACTTCAAACTGGGAGCTAGTATACATTACCCTGATGACAGAAACATCTTACAAGATGGTCTAACACAGACAAATGACTGGTACCAAAGTCACAGACTAAAACTCAATGTCAAGAAATGAATTATAGTGCCTACTGGCAATCTGCCACCCAGGCTAATTACTCCATCAATGTCACCCCTAGGAGCTGACCCAGTAGTCAGGAATTTGAGAATATATGCAGACATTAATCTGGCCTTTGACCAACATGTGGTCAAGTTAGAAAGAAAATAATTCTGTGTTATGTGAATAGATGTTATAAGCTTGATTTATCAAAAATGTTACTGTTTTTTTCATTTAACTGTCATTTGTTCATTATCTTTCATATTACAATTCTGTGCATGTTCATTTACTGTTCTTTGTATATAAATGTATTATTTTTTTAATCAATTGTCATATAATTACTAGTCTATGTATGTATGTATGCATGGGTCTACATTTATCACGTAAATCTTGTGTAAATGCCTTCTACTCATTCTGTGAAATGGAGCATTTTCTCCCAGAGTCTCCACTGATAAAGGGACTTGTGCCCAGTCAAACTTTCCCTGTAAACAAAAGTAGCAAATAAATAAATATTGCCCAGCTTATAAGTAGGGGCATGGCATTCAGGACCAAGAAAGTCATAATGTAATTTTATTTAGCCCTTATCAGACCCATCAGTGAGCATAATGCCCCCTTCAGCATCTACTTGACTTAACGTATGAAACAGTTGGAACACCCACAAAGGTTTCTTACCAGGAGAATCCAGAGTATAGACATATTGTCTTGAATGGATCACTTTAATGCCCTTTCTCTATATTCTATCTCCTACAGATTACTAAAAGGTGTTCTATGCTTGGCATGCAAGGCTTTCTCAAATCCAGCTCTGATGGATTTTTGCACATTCTCAAAACAAGCAGCACTAGATGCAAGGATGGACATTTTGCTTGTGACATAAACAACACATGTTGACGAGATTGATATGTGTCTCAGAGGATCCCCATGCTCTGAAACAGGCTCACCATCCTTGTGAAGCAGACTGTATTCCTAACTTTATTTAAGCTCATTCTTGACCAGTGGAGTTTATCGCTAACCCTATTTAAGTGCATCCTTGACCAATGGTTGGGAAATCAAAAATTCACCCCAGGTCTGGCTCCCATCATTGATTGTACTTTTTCTGGACAATATGGTCTTAGGAAAAGGCAGTCTCCATTTTCTGGACAGTGTCTTTTAATTCTGGACAGTCCAGAAGAATTCTGGATGGTTGGCAACCCTATCATGTGTCTGAAAGAAAGAGGCAGATGTTAATGCCCAATGTAACATAAGCCCCCCCCCCCGCATAACTTCTAGAAACTTACTAACATAGCCTATCCTAATAAACACCCAAGATACTTAAGACGATACTTAAGGACACAGTGGGGTTGGATGGCACAGCTAGACTTATAAAAGCCTTGGTCTTCATTAGCCTAGTACATAACTATGAACCTAAATATGAATTAGCTCTAAATATATCTATATATCTATATAGCTATATCTCTATATATCTATATCTATCTATCTATATGTACCTATACATATATATATATATATATATATATATATATATATATATATATATATACATATACATATATATATATATATACATATATATATATATATATATATATATATATATATATATATATATATATATATGTGTATATATATATATATATATATATATATATATATATATATATATATGTATATATATATATATATATAGATATATATATATACATGGGTCTAGTTCAGTAGACCGAAATCCTACTTACCCGAAAATCCAGAAGACTGACCGCTTAGAGCACTGACAGATCACTACTGGTAAGTAACCACTCACCCAACCTCGCAAACACACTAAAACAGAAGCAAAGAAAACCCACCCACGTGGGGGGCTTTGCCCTCCACTTACCCCTAATTAAATAAACAAACTCCAAGATTGCATTACCGCAAAGGTAAGGGGCAAATGTCAACATGCTGGCCAAGTGGTTATTTACCTGTATTGATCTGTCAGTGTTCCGAGTTTTTTATCTTTCTTTTGAAAGTCGGGTAAGTGGGATTTCGATCTATTGAAGTAGACGTATCTCTATTCTCTGAATCACTCGGCTGAGTAAATGGCTTAATGTAAGGATCTCCAAGAGAAAGCACATAGATAATTAGCATATGTCTGTTCTTCAGAATACCTCCTTAGCATTTAACATGCATGTAATGTGGCAGTGGAGGCAATCCAGGGTGGGGATGCACATCTTCATGCTAAAATTCCATGTTAGGGTTATCTCTGACTACCAGGTGTATATATCTTGTATACCTTGGTGCAACCTTTCTGGAATCCCATTATTATATATGTGAAAAAATTAGTGATTTCTGGAATATATTCTTTTATTGTTTAACAAGAATATATGATACTTTTTCATTAATAAGTACTAATGGATACTGACAATATTTACTAAAACAAATAAATTATAGCTATCTAGTATATTTCTTCTTTTTTTCCTTTTTGGATCTGTTTTATTGTGTATTATAGTTATACTGTTAAATATGTAGTTTAATGGCTATATTGTTCTCTTCACTGTTTGATATGATGTTGTTAGTTAATTAAAAAAATTATAAAATTAAAAAAAAATAATACTTAAAAGACACCCAACCATTACTGCATCCTTCATCAGCCAGGAAATTGGAACATCGGGATATCTGACAATTCAATCATCTGTTCCTAGAACATTGTCTTGGTTGGTCACTTGCTGTGGTAGCCTAAAGGGAGCAACACGGATGACTCTTTATTGTTTGGAGAAGAAACAGCGATGAAAGTGCTTGGTAGCTGAAGTACAAACTAGTGGTTTAGGTCTGCTAGTGAAATGACAAGGTGGTTTAGGAAGACATTTCTTCTGTACCTCAGAATTTGTGGCCTTAGTGTTAGAACTGTGTTACACTAGTACCACAAGTGGGAAAGCAAAGGGTATGGCTACTTTGGGCACAGGCTGTTATAGGCAGCAATCAGTGATGCTGAACAGCTGTCTTTCAAAAATGAGTGCAGCCACATCTGATAATATAGCTTCTTTAATGAAGGTATTTATTTGCTTTGTGTCATTGGCTCTAAGAAAGAGCTTGTATAAACTTTTTTATTGTGGGCCTTTTTTAATTTGATCATCAAATTCAAGTTGGGGCAGGGTTGGTCCTGTGAGAGACCTGTGTACCTGTGTATTGGACCAGCTGACCTAGTGATGGCTCTGATTTACACCTTTGATAAGATGTGATATGATGTCAGTCTCCATGAGGAGGTCAGTGTACTGACTGGGGCTGCCTATTATTTTACACATGCATCTGAAAAAGTAAGGGTAGATTACAGAGCCATGATAGCAGAGAGGCACAAAATGGAGGTTAAAGTTAGATATATATCATGATGTTGTAATGATTGAGAGAGGCAGTATGACTTTTCAAAATCTTGGGACTACCAGCCACATGCTGGGGAGATATACTAGGGGTGACAGGGCAATAATTTGCATATACATGGCAATATAAAACTGGAAATCTGCAGCTTGGAGTGAGAACGTATACTTTGCATGGGCAGGAAAGGTGCATCCAGCAATAAAGCGTTGCTACTGTAACACTGAGTTAGTTTTACCCATGGTTTATTTTTTTGATGTTTGTGACTCACTGTTTCAAGTCTCATTCTGGAAAGAAGCTACCACATTTAAAGAATACACCATACACCCCCTCATATATAAGACCTTTTCTTAAATTACTGAGCAGTGGAAACAGACATGATATTTCTATTGATTGAGAAACAACAGTGTCACTTTTGTCATGCATCACTTCCAAACCTAAACATATGTGAATGTGTAAATGAATAGGTTGTCCTTCTGCTTCAAAAATTAAAAATAGAATGCTACAAACTATTAAGTGCTTGAAAAGGGTGGCAAAATCCTTTATGTGTATACACTTAAACATGTATGATGGCCTTATGATGACATGGCATGTTATGGTCCCTGTATTCACTTAACTAGTGCTCTTGCTAGGTTCCTGTGTTTCTCTGCTACAAATATTTGAAATAACTCCAGAACTGCCAGTCAGTTTTTCTATAATCTTGATCTGACTGAATATGTATTAATCCATAAAATACATAGTATATGAGGTTAAAATGTATAAGTGTTGGTCAAGATATCCCTATAAAAACAAAGTACTACTTTTTTCCCCAAATCCCTCTCTCATGAAAAAAAATTAAAAGTCTTCTCTCTCTCTTGATAATACAAATATTGAAGTCACTTCTCATAATAAATTATTATGTATGATAGTGGATGATAATCTTAAATTCGACCAGTATATATGAAATTGAGTAAGGAAAACTCATCAAAACCAAGGGATGCTTTATAGAACCAAAAGCTTTCTCACCAATCCCACTAAAATTACACTTACCACTACTTAGCTCCTCCCCAAATTTCTTTATGGCACTCCCATTCTGCAAAACCCCCTGCAAAACATTTGTAGGACATCTCCAGATGTCCAGGTAAGTTGGGCAATGTCGAGAATGTCAAATATGACATACTGACATTATCACGTTGAGCAAACTGTGTACACATTTTCGTCATTTCAGTTTAAGTCATTACTTGAAAAACAGATTTGCAGAATGTTGATAGTAAACCATCTAAATATACCATAAGCCTGCCTTTTTCTCACTTCATATTGCAATTACTTTTTGTATTATACTAACATACCTTTAATTTCCCTATAAACCAGTTAAAATTTACCTTAGAATTAAATCATTTTCTTATAACTTGTATCTATTCTTAACCAATGTTTTCATGTTATGTCTAATTTGGCATAGTTATTTCAGCTATAGCTGTTTTTTGTGTTAGTTTTAAAGACTGTAAAATTATTGTTCTTAAAATGTTTTGTAATACTTTGGAGCTCGTTTGTCTCCCCGGGCTTCCACTGAAAATGGGTTCCCACCCACTCGGGCTTTCCCTGTAATCAAATGTCAATAAATAAATAATAGCAATTAATGCTGATATATCTGGGATGTTCAGTAGTTACACAACTGCATTTTTCCCTAAACAACTCCTGTTTTACTCTTGTGGACTAACTAATGGTAAACACTAGCAAATACCATGCAACCCAAGACCCCAGCATTACTTATTGCTTAAATATTGGGAATTCACTATTATAGGTGTGGATACTAATGCTGTGAGTTAGGGATCATATCCAGAATGCCTGACTATACTTTTGTTTATAAATAAGCTTTGCAGATTGCCACCAGACCACAGTTAGCAGCATCATATTTCCACTCATTCTGATGGTTGTAACGCCTGGAGAATATGTCATATTTAAATTTGGAACAATACAAATCCGTAAGATTTTGTACCCCTCTGCATTTATTTGTTTCCCTTTTTAACCTACACATTTCTATCTTAATGACGTCTGCTTACTCTGAGCACTCTTAAACTCAATGCCTACGTAATGCAGTTAGCTTCAACTTTGTTATTCACCAGTAAGCTTGTACAACCACAAAATGTAGTTCAAGTGCCCCCCAAAAAGGACTAGTACAAGCAGGTGGAATTGCACTGAATATTTCTTAAAATAGTTTACATTGTTCTTTTTTAATGACCAAAACAGAAGATAAGTAATGCTACAGGTAAGCTAGTTTGCCATGGCAATATTGCATTACTGTGTTCAATATAACCTAAAAAGCTGATCTATCAGTCTGCTTTCTTTTGTGTTTTTTTGTATAGTTTTCTAGCAGCTAATTTAGCATCAGTTCCTGCTGTTCCACTTAGAGATCATAGCTTATACACCTTAATATACACTAAGCGAACCTGGCTGTTTATTTTCTGGCCATTTTCTTTAACAAAAATACAAAAAAGCCCCTGAAGTTATGTGTAGAGCAGTTCTCCTGAATTTACTTATTTCCAAACAAAATCTGTTCACCTAAAAGAGGATCCCACCCTATTTCTTTTAGTTTCTAATAGTACCTTCTGCTGGACAGTAGACAGCCTTGTCAGCAAAACCCATCAATAAGCTTAACATTTATTATATGCCCTGGTGCTAGCCTAAACTCAATGCCCTACCAGTGGTTCTTGTGAATTTCAAACTAGCTTGTTTTGCTTCACCTCCTGTGACAGCAACACTGCGTATCATGATTTGTTTTATAAAAGGTAGATTTATTTTTACACAGATTTGTACAGATTTCATCTTTTGTCACTGCCCCTGCATACAGGCACAAAACCACACACACACGCGCACACACACACACACACACACACACACACACATACACACACACACACACACACACACACACACACACACACACACACACACACACACAGGCACAGACATCATTTGTACCTTGTTTCATTACATTATCACCTGAAGTCCTCTGATATACCTGTGCCACATTTGCTGACATATCCCAACACCTCTACTCTATCTCATTTCTTCTCACTTAACCATTCTCAGAATATATTCCTGTCACTGTTTTAGGCTGTACCTACACTAAGGTTTGATTTTTTTCTCATGTCTTTGCCTGCACCTTCTGCAGTTACTTTATCTCCTCACTTCCTTTTTTCTACTATCACTTCTAATAGCTCTTATCCACTAACAGACTCACTAAGAGACATATTTGTTTGCTGTCTGTAGCCATTGCCTTCCTGCACAGCTTCAGTAATAGATAACGACCTTGTGCAATAGTTCTAATATAGAGATATACTTCATTATTCATTTCCTTCCTCACTTTCTCAAATATACCTTGGATTCTGTAGATCTATGCATCCACCAAGTCAACCTTGCATCCTCTACTTAGCCTCACTTTGCCCCACCATTTCAGATGTTATCACACTAGGCTACCCTTTTATGAATACAGTCCATACCAGCCTACTACCTCTCCTTCAGTCTAGTATCTCTACAGACCCGTACCATACTGTACACATGTCCTCAACACCCATGTCCTCTTCAGTCCCTCAGTTGCAAATAATCCATTGGTGATCTACATTGCTCTCCATTCTCAGACATCCTGTGGAAATCAAGAAAAGATTAGCTGCTCCATTGCCATTGAGATTCCAAACAATTCTGCACATTCTTGTACTTCTTTTCATTGCTAATGGAAAATTCATCTATGGCAAAGTCACATTAGAAGCCACTCACTCCCATCAGTGCCTTGTGTAGCTTTGAGGTGAAAGGACTAAAGCTTTGACTGTGAAATGTATTCATTTAGTTGTCCCAGCATTGGAAGAACCATGATTCTACTACTTATATGAAATCCTTTACTGGCAAATTCTGTGCACATATGAATAACTGTATAGATGTAGCCATCTACCATCTGGAATAAATACAATTCCAAATTCAAAAATAAACTCCTGTGGGTGGAACCCAAATGTAAACAGGCTATATAATAAAAAAAAAGCTAATTGACCATAAAACTAAATAACCCTCAAGATGGGAATAAAGTTTTTTGTTAACCTAACAGGGAACTCTGGACCCTAAACAAATCAACCAAAGGCAAAATATGAGGTAAATATTGTCATCCAGGCAAAGAGCAAAGCTAAGCATTCTTTAACCATGTTACAAACCTTAAAAGCAATGTCCTGTACTGTGCAGAGTTAATAGTAAATTATATCACATACTCAGACACAAAGGACATAGCCAATCTACTAGCAGATACATTTTGCTCTAAAATCACCCCTCTCCACCAGTCCCAGGTCTTATTTCCATATTTACCGCCCTCCTCAAATCTTCCATGAAAAAGTCCTCAAGACACTATCCAAGGCCAAGAATACTGCTACTATGGGACTAGATAACACAGTGGACTGAAACTGAGCTTGTCAGACCCATTATCTAGGTTATTCAGTGTAAGCTCCAAAGAGACTTTGTGCCAAATGAATAGAAGACAGCAACTGTTATCCCCTTGGACAAAGGTGGGCTATCAAAGGACCCGGGAAGCTATAGAACTAATAAGTCTGACCAGCCTCATCTTTAAGGCTGTGGAAAAGATCATTACAGAATTAATAAAAAGGACATAGGTAATCTACAACCTTTCAATCTAAGACAGTTCAGATTTGTTAAGGGCCTTTTTAACCTAGTTGACTTCTTCAAAAAGGTTACTGGAGCAATAGATGAAGGCATGCCAGTAAATACTGCATATCTACACCTTGCAGAAACATTCAACACCATCCTGCACTAGGTACCATAGATAAACTATCTCAACTAAATATTAATTCTTATTTAACTCATTGGATAGCAAATTGGCACAAAATAGTAGTCAGGAAATTAGTTTAGGCTACTTTGCCTCCTCCAGAAGATTTGTCACTAGTGTCGTACCCCAGAGTTCTATCCTAAGCCATTCCTTTTTGGCATTTACTTCTTGGAGTTTGAAAATACTGTGAAGGGTTTATAACTGTAAACTGGTGCTATCATAAACATTCCACTGAAATCCTCCAAAATTGCTTTTCCCAAACTAATGGTTAGTGCAAGAAATATGGATTAAAACTGAATGCAAAGAAATATATAATAGTATCCTTCTGCAAACAAGATGTCCCTTGTAGCTATTACATTGACAACACATCCTTGAAAATTGATTCAGTAGTTAGGGACCTGGGAACCTATGTAGACAATGAACTCTCCTTCAATCACCATGTATCTACTATTGTAACAAACTGTTTTTTCATTGAATGGCTTATTATTAAGGATATGGTATCCAGATTTAAATATGTCATCATTCCACTGTATTTTGCACTCAGTGAGGCCAGTCACTGAGTGTGTTGCCCCCTTGGTATGTACTTGTCCAAACAAATGACACAAGTCAAGGGCCGAAATCATAAAAACTATGCACAGCATCTCAATGCCTTGTCCTTCTTCCTGGTGCCATACAGTCTCCTGAGCAACAATCTCTACCTTCCGTACAGAGCTTCAGCAGACCCTATCCTGTAAGATCTACTACACCATTTCAAGTCAAATGTGACATAAATTCATGCTCAAGGGATCAACATATCTTTTACAACATAAAAAGAACAAGTTGGAGGGATAGATATGTATCACAAAGAAAAACACCTCCTTGGAATCATCTTCCACTCCACATAAAGCAAAGTACTTCTCCTATGCTATCCAAACATAATGTGGATGGGTAATCACAAATTCACCCCTAGTTCAGTACCCTAGTCCATCATAGATAGGGCTGATATGTGAATGGTCTGCTCATCTTGGGGTTATTTGTTCTTAAAATATAAACATTAAGAATGTCATGGGAATGTATGGTTATACATCTAAAGATCCTCGGGGATCAATAGCATAGTAATACATATGACCATACAAACTTAAAAATAGAAAAACACCCCTGATAGCCACATAAATGATGACCACTCCCATCTGACACTCTTTCTGGAGATGTGAAACAAATGGGTCCAGTGGTCAATGTGGATTAAAGAATAAAAAAAAAGTTTGCATTCCCTTCTCCATATGACTCCTGACAAATATTAGATGATACCACCACACGATCATACTTAGCTAGGGAGTTTGAACAATGTTGACTTGATGGGAAGCTTCACTGCTAACTAACAAGACTAACAATACATGTGTTTGCGTATCATTCTGTTTCCCAACTATTTTTTTGTGACAGATCGGGCAAGAAATAGGGAAGAGTTGATTTTACTTAAATCCAGGCCCCTGTATTGTGCAGATACTGTTAAATCATCCATCATTCAAGATTTCCAAAACTGTCTGTCTGGTAAAGTTACAATTCATGTGCGTTCACAGCTATCCCAAAACTGTCCAGCCAAAAATCTCTGAGAAATAAAGAAAATATTCTGAGTTTTGAATCAATAAGTAGGTTCATACTTTGGTGTTCTAGTCTTAACTGGCTATATTACCTAAAATATCGACTTACCCAGCCAGCTGTGAATTTTATTGTATCTCATCCATGTTAATAAATGAACCCATGAACCATTTAACACTGCTAGACACTGTGATCTAGACTACATAATCACAGGCAACCCTTACAACGTCTGCAATATAATTTACACATTCTTCTTACATCTATACCATTTCACTCATCTTCTCTAGAAGAAGAAATACAGCACAGGAGGTCATGCCTATGTTTTACTTCATAGGATAAAATTCATATTAAAAACAACAAATAAATATTTTGTTAACTCAATGGTGTCTTTGTTCTACCTGATATGTGCCCTTGTCTAACCTTTTACAAGGCTGTAGGCAATAGGCTTAACATAGATCCATTCTAAGATATCAAAAGATAATGACTTCCAACATGTTATAGCTGTCATTAGGAAAAAGATAAATTCCGACTAAATTATCTTATGAAGATACAACAAAGTAGCTACTTTAATAACATCTGTTAATATAATAAAAATCTTGTATGATGTTCAACTAATTTTTGAAGTCTTTTATAAATATTAGTAGACAACCACCGCCCACCTCATATTTCATTCCCTCTTAAGGCTAAATGCTCAAATTCATACCTTCCACACGTGATTTAGAAATGCTACCTCTAAAACACAAAGATAATATTAAGTAGTGTCCTAAGAAAGAGAATTACAAGTACTAAGTGGCTGCACCCTGGATTACTAAAAGTCTGCATGGCCTCTCCATCTTGCTATTTATTTCACATTTTAGCCTCTCTATCAAAACTGGAAAAGCCATTGGAACAGGAAAAAAAAAAATGTTTTTGCAATCGCATTATTTGTTGCAGTGGCTTGATCCTTCGTTTCACAGTGCTGTGATTCTATAAGACCCCCCCCTCACTCTTATACATCAATTACCACATAACTCACTGGCTTATATCACCAGTGTACTCTTCAGTGGTAAAGCATGTTGATAAGGGAAGATGTAGAAAAAGTATAATTTATTTCCATTTGCAATGGTAATAGCCTCACCTACACCTTAAATTTTAGAACTACCTCCCTATGTTCATCATTTTTTGACATATTAGAGAGAATAGGGTCATAGATTCTTATGTAAGTACTAGACAAGCAGTGTGCAGACCATTTCAAGTTAAGTGAAAAAACTCTGTTTAAAATTTCCCTCTAGCCTCAAGGAGGACAAGATAAGATAAACGAAGAGAGAATTTGAGAATTTGAGGCTGCCCATCCAATTACCTTGAAGGTGGCAAGGGTGCTAATCTGCTTGGCATGTAGTGGAAATGTGTTCCATTGAAGTGTGGGTTAAGTTGGGATATGAATCTATCATGACAGCATATCTTATTTATCTACTGATGATAGTTTAGTTCTTTTAACTAAGTATTTGATATTTCATTAGTTCTCTAAAGGAATAGGAGATCACATAGGGTTGGATCATTCATGGCACGAAGGGTTAGACATAAATCTCCATGGAAGAGCCTGCTTACGGAAAATGGGCTGCCAGTCTCTCCTGATAGCTATGATTTTTGAGGACACTTATCTTTTTAGTTATGAATCTCTGAGGTCTCTGAAGCTGTGTGACATGTTTAGAAAAATACATGCCGAAAAGGGCAATATATTCAAAAATGGGTTGATATGATATGAATAAAGGGGAATTAAGACCTCTCTGGATTTAGCGGAGATGCCTTTGTAAATTAGATGGGCCAGATAAAAGGCTTTCTGAACTACTGTGGAGACATCATGGTCAAATAATAAGAAATTATCAACAAAAGTACCCAGATCCCTTACAACAGTGTTCGATTGGATGGTGAATATTCCATATTGTAGGTGAATCTGTTTTGTTTGGCAAAAGGAATTATACTACATCTTTTTTACATTTAATTTGAGACCTTTGTCTTTGTACCAGTTGTTACCATGGTCTAAACTATGTTGGGGCCACTGTGAGTTAGTTGAAGATCAAATAACTACACCCAATTTACAGTCATCTGCAAACTTAGTTAACCATAAGCCAGAGGTACTGGCCTAAAGGTCTGAAAAGTTTAGGCCCAAAACTAATCCGTTTGCTATACCACTGGTAACTGTCTTGCTTTCAGAAGTCATTAAATATCTCTGTACCTTTAGGCTATGAACCCATCTAAAACAAATTTTAAGAAGGGTTTTACTACTTTATCAGCATATTCTACTTAATATATACTTTATGTAGGGGAAATAGAAAGGCAAAATTTCCCACAGCTTTTATCATTAACACGGCAAAGACATTTGATCCAGTCAGCAATCATTTTGTTTTCAGTCAATAATCTTTTCTGTTCAAATGAACTCCATAACAGTGAAATAAGAGGTGACACCAACATTAGTTTAACGTTATGTCTATATGCCAGAGTCTCATAACTCAAGAGCTCAAAATACCCTATTCCTGGCTTCTTCATGGTCCCTCAAAATTCACAATAGATTTATTTCCATGACCTCTCCTCTTCTCCATCCGCATTAATGGTATCACCTTGTACCCTTTCCCTCACCTTGTCCCTTGATCGTGTTCAGAAAAAGGTCAAGGAAACCCCATCAGAAATCAAATCCATTCTGAAGACAGGCCAGTAGAACATACATGCATGATTATCCTTCAATATCTTCTCATAAATGTGGAAGGAATTAAAGCTTTGCTCATTTTCCTTCCTCCACAACTGCAAGAAGCACTCATTTCTTGGATCATGAGGAATCTTAATAGCACTCATAAAATCTGTTACCACTTTCAAAAACATAGGGAGCTCTCTCAGCCTCTCAGTTGTGCTCTAAGCTGACACTGTTCTAGTCTAAACAAGTAGCAGTCCTGTCACAGAATTTATTTCTGATCTTCTATCTTTGGATGTAAATTGTTGCAATGCCAGTGGCGTCCAAATGAAAAAAACTTAAATGACTATTTCCTTTTAAAGCTCCGGCTTCCTCATAAATGCTTCAGAAGAATAGGTGTCCCAAGTCAGAATCCTGTGTACCAGTGTCCATTACCCTAATGAGGCTGGCTAGCCCTGACAGCAAGAGAGGAACCCCAGCTGTGCACATTTATTTGGTTTTCCCTCAGCCCTTTTTCTGGTTAACATGTAGCCCCTGAAAAGAATATCCGAGTATACCTCATACCATCATACCGTATTATCATCTTCCTCCTTCCATTAACTCACACAAACTTTTCAAACAAATTTAACACTGTCAGATCTAATATTTTCTAGAATAAGCTTCATCTTCAAGGGCTCTGCTAGACACCTACAACTCTCCAGTAGTCTTATTTAGCATTATGACAATAACCTCCTTCAACATGCAAATTCTGCTTTCACAATTCAAACCATAGATGAGATCATTACCTTGATATACACTCAGTTAATGCTACCTGCATGGTTTCCATTAAGTGACTTGGCATGATATGTATTATGTTACAATTAACCCAGTCAATATTTACTCAGTTGATTCCAAGCTCCCTAGGGTCTTTTCTTCTGCTGTTGTTTGCAGCTGATCTCTTTCTTAACATGTTGTTCATCATTTTACATCGCTGAGTTCTTTGTCTATATTATTTCTCTTTTAATCAATACTTATTGCAATTTTGCTATGAAACTTGTCACGTTTTCTTTGCATATTAGTTTTGTTTTATCGATAGTGTAGAAGGTTATGCAAACCAAATAGGTTGTCAGCAAGAATATTTCTTACTGGATACAGTCAGTGGTTGAAAACTGTCCTTTGTGGAAAAGGCCTTCCATTCATCAAATGCAGATAAATAAATCAAAAGTATTTTTCATCATATATATAACTTATGCTTACTGGCACTAAATGCTGTACATTAATATTAGTAAGACAAATATTTATTTTAGCCAGGTCTGCTTCACTTGAAATAAATGCATACAATTCACTGGTTGCCTGCAAAACCCTTTTTTATAAACAAAGACCTATAATTAATTTATCAGTACTGGGGCCAATATAGAATCCTGCAATACTCCTGTTCGAGCTAGGGTTCAACAGGATCAGATGTTCCTCCCAGTACCAAAATCCTTTGTTTCTACTCCCACAGTCATATTTAATATATATATATATATATATATATATATATATATATATATATATATATATATATATGGGTCTACTATCGTAGATAGAAATTACACTATTTCGAAATACGATAGTAGTGTCCCACTTCAACGAAAGCACACATACGCAAAAGTCACTAGAACGAATGAAGGGTTAGGGCTTGGGTAATGGATAGTGGATAGCTAGTAGGGCTATCCACTATCATTAACCCAAGCCCTAACCCTAAGGTCCGTGACTACTGCACCACAGTGCAGGAAATTGTATTTCCTCCACTGAGCAGTAGTTATGGACCTATTTCCTGTACTGTGGTGCCGTAGTCACGGACCTTAGGGTTAGGGCTTGGGTTAAAGATAGTGGACTATCCTTAACCCAAGCCCTAACCTAAGGTCCATCACTACCACACCACAGTGCAGGAAATGTCCCGTTCGACTTAGTGACTTTCGTGAAAGCTCACTTTGTTGAAGTACACTTTCGCATTAGTTGGACACTACTATCTTATTTTGAAATAGTGTAATTTCGATCTACGGTAGTAGACCCCTATCTATATCTATACATATATATATATATATATATATATATATATATATATACACACACACACACACACACACACACACACACACACACACACACACACACACATATATATATATATATATATATATACACACACACACACACACACACACACATATATATATATATATATATATATATATATATATATATACACACGTATATGGGTCTACTTCAAAACACTGACATGCCAAAACACCGACGATGAGAGCACCAAGACTGGAAGATCAACAACTGAGATGACTGGCAGTTTAAAAGCATGAAACTTCACATGCCCGACAAACCACAATCCCCACAATTAACAAAACAAAACAAAGCAAATACCTTTTCTGAAAAACACACACACACAACACAAGCACATCAAAAACCTTACAAATGTACACTAAACCTTACATACACAACTATCTAGGCACTAACCTTAACCCAAACCCTAACCCTAAGGTCCATCGTTATCGCACACTCACCAAACCCGCGCCCTAACCCAAACTCACTTAACCCGCCCCTAACCCTAAAGTCTGTCACTATCGCACACTTACCTTAACATGTCAGTGTTCTCAGTGTTGGGCTTTTAAACTGTCGGTCATCTCAGTTGTCGATCTTCCGGTCTTGTTGTTCTCGTCGTCAGTGTTTTGGCATGTCGCTATTTTGAAGTAGACCTATATATATATATATATATATATATATATATATATATATATACATATATATACTGAAAACACTTATGAAAACTAATCTGGAATGGAAAGAGAAAAACTATCACTCAAATGGAATAAATTCAAACCCTCTGATGTGCTAATAAGCTTTTGTTTCCTTAATGTGTTTTTAGAAGTGTTTTCAGTATTTATTATTTTCTTCTGGTGATTGCCAGTTTTTATTTGTATATATATATATATATATATATATATATATATATATATATATATATATACACACACACACACACACACACACACACACACACACACACACACACACACACACACATATATATATATATGTATATAAATTTAGCAGTGGATAAATTCAATCCAAATAAGTTGACTACTAATGATTCCCAGTGTGATAAAGACACAAAAGATTTTGCAAATCTAACAATGCAGTCATAACTGCTATAGGACAAAGTTTTGTGAATGAACAAACGTTACTTAATTTTTGTTACAGAATATATGTATGTCACAGTGCTCTGTCACGGTGCTCTATTACATGTAGAACACTACACAAAAAAAATTCCCCATCACATTAATAGAAAACCAGTATATAGATACTGACATGTCTGAATCAAGTAACATTGAATGTTTTGTGTGTTCTACCCTGGCAAAATAAAGAAATAAAGTGTAAAATATTGATAGTTCAACAAAATACTCATGAGTGAGTTACATGTATTCATAGCACAATAATTGAAACATAAATACACAATTTCTGACTCATGTTTAAAAAAAGTCTTAAAGAGGCATATTACATTAATTAGGGCTGTTCTAAATTAAGGCTGCAAACGTACCAAGTTGTCAGAGGATCAAACAACTGATGTTTGGAGTTCCTCAATAGAGAATCATTGTTGGTAAGTTCTATTGGCAGTGATGCCCTTTTGGGGGGATTTTCCCCCATGTTTCATTTGGTGTAACCTTGGGGTTAATGATATATATATATATATATATATATATATATATATATATATATATATAGATATATATATATATATATATATATATATATATATATATATATATATATATATATATATATATATGTACTTTTGGATATTTATATATATATATATATATATATATATATATATATATATATATATATATATATATATACTAAAATGTACTTTTGGGGAGGCTTACCCTCTTGAAAAAACACTTTCTTTTTTTAGCTGTGTTTTTTCCATTGAATGTAATACAGGGATTCCGATCCTTGGCACATTGTTTCTTCTGTTCATAGTAGAAGCACACACACATTTAAGTGAAATATCTGATCTGGAATCTCAGATACTTTGTGTGGTGACAGAATATATAGTCTGCTGATGTCATAGCAGCGAAATATGTTTATTTTATTTAATTATTGGCATTTTTCAGTTATGGCTCATGGAGAAAAGTTCCAAGGTAGCAAATTTAATGCAATCAATATTTACAATAACACATTTTATAATGTAGCTATAATGTACACATACATATTGATATTCACAAACATTAATATACAGCATTGTATTGATAATTTACAGATAGAAGTGTAGTGTATTACACACGTAGGCATAATTTAAGAAATACATTAGAGTGAAGTATTAGAGGGGATAAGTGAGTTTCAGTGTTGATTGAGAAGCAGAGAAAGAATGGAAATGTGGTTGTGTTTAAATAGAAGTATGTACAGTAAAATATTAGAAGGGAATAAGCAGGTTAAGAGATTTAGTGCTTGAGAGGGCGGTATAAGAAGGCTATGAAGGATGTTAAGTGAAGCTGTATCCCAGATGAAAGGCAGGGGCACAGCCTGGAGGCAGAGATAAAGTCTTTTAGTAATGGTTTGAAAAGATGACAGTGTGACATAGACCTGATTGATACAGGAATTTTTTTCTAAGTTCTAGCTACACTATTAGAATAGATATTGACCCCAGCAGCCCTCTGTTGTTTGTGGATGGTAAACAGTTGTTTATCATTTGACTGCAATGGTTTAATAGGTAGAATTGGAGTTTGGAGTTAATTGCAAGGCAGGAAAATGAGGTATAAAAGATTTTGTGGGTTAAGATGAGCTGGGTGTAAGACAGGTAGTGAGGAAGTTCAAGCCATTTAAGTGTTAGTTTAGTTTAGTGCTTAACAGTGGTGGGTCTGGTGAGGGTTACTGCAAGCAAATCTGTCAGCTTTATTGTGACATTGTTCAAGATTAGAACTAAGTGAAGCTTGTAGGTTGGTCATGATAGGGACTCCATATGGGAGACAGGGTAATAAGTAAATGGAAACTAGAGCTACGTCAGCCGAGTCTTTATGGACTTTCTTTACTTTGTGAAGGGTACCTAGTTTTTTATGGGTTTTCTTGACGCTGTTAAGATATGTGAATCAAATTTAAGATTGCTATTAATTGTCATGCCAAGTAGTTTTGTATGTGAAGTAACTTCAGTTATGGTATTATTTAAGGAATAAAATTTAAAGTTTTATTTTCATGGAAATGAGATTTGGGGAAAAAAAGAGAAGTAATTTAGCTTTGGCAGAATTTAGTAGTAGATGATGATCCTGTCGCCAACTTTCAACAGAGTTAAATGCTTCTTGGGTAATTCTCTGAAGATGTATGAGGTTATCTGAAGTGCATAATAAGGTAGAATTGTTACCATATTGCATGAGGGTAGCTTGCTGAGAGGATTTATACATATTGTTAGTGAACATATTGATGAGTAGAGGGCTGATAATGGAGCCCTGCAGCATGCCAGTATTGACAGGAACAAAGGAAGGGAGACAGGATGTATTCTCTTCTATTCTATTCTGCTCTATTGAATATGTTGTACATAATGCTAAAGCAGTACCACTGAGCATTGTTTTTCTGTAACAGCTTTCTTGCTGCAGTTTTATTGTGGCAGTACAGAGTTAATGCAGTAACAATGCATTTCTTGTTTTCTATTGCTAGACAAACAGAAGGCCATTTCTCCATAAAATGACTGCTCTACTTCTTAACTCTATTTTATATAACTTGTAGAACTGAAAAATATGTAAAAAGAAAAAATTACATTGTTTGCTAGATTTATCAATTATCTTATCACTCATTTTTATTTAAAGGATGGTTTCAGCTACACAGAAGGGTTATTTTGCAGTTCAGTTTGCTTGAAATTAGTTTATAATTATAAGATAATCTACAGTTTAGCCTCCTTTGTGATTTATTTAAATGAAATCATTAGTTAACCAAGAAAGGTATTAAATGTCACCTCAGTAATTTTAGATGTGTTACGTAATCTATCTTTTCTTGAATGCTAGTTGCGTCATATCACTTTTACATGCAGAAAAAGGCTAATCTTCATCATAAAAAGGAAGAAATGAAATAAACAAAATTAGAGACCAAGGCATGAATAGACTCACAGCAAGATTAAATTGAAAATCAAAGTGAGATGTAACACTTTTATATGTATTTGTCAGATGTTTTTCTCTCTATTTTCAAGATAACGTGATCAACAAAATTATGAAAAAAATCATGCAAACTTATCCATCTTTAAAGAGCTTAGGATTATCTAAAATGCTATAGTCAAGACATGTGGTGGTGTGAACATTGTCTCTACATGATAGCCAGTGTTGAAATGACACCCTGACCCACATGCAAAAACGGGAAAATGAGTTGTGAATGAATAACAAATAAATTTCAACCTTAATTTTGGGTGCAAAGTTCAACACTGTATTATAGTTTTATAAGATAAAAATATACCAAAAATACTGGTGTGGTTTCTATTTAACACTTCATTTTATTTTTATTCTATTTTATGTATTGACTGGCTTAGAACACTGATCTCACTGGTTCATTTTCGGGCTTAGCCTCAGGGTACAAGCACAGAATATGAAGACTATTGTACAGCCATATAGAATTGACTATAACTTTCATAACGTTTACGAGACAAAACATATATACAAAAATGTATTGTCCCACTCTCCTTCAAATTAATCACACCACACCAAAATAGCATATGACAACCTTTTTATTAAATCATTCTTAATAACAACTTTATTGAACAGTGTTCATAAATTCATTAATCATAACATGAACATCCATGTAACAGTTTAACAGGGCAGCATATCCCACTTACCCTGCAACAAAAGTAATAGTGTTACCTCAACCATTCACTTACTCTCACTTATCAGAAGCAGCATAACACAAGTCAGTTCTATACCCAACCAACCTCCTTGTAATCCAACACCCACCACCAGAGAGGGATCAAAAGACAGACAAGCCTGACTCTCTTCACTGCTAACCAACTAATCCACATATGAAAATCCTCGATACCATTAAAAGAAGGAGGGAGGGCTGGCAGCAAATTCACACCAAAATCTGATCTCCCAACTCAGTTACTCTCACATAAAACCACCTTAACCCCACCTTACAATTACCTCACTTCCTCCCCAGCACTCAGCCATCTAAGCGTAACCCTTCCTTGCCCATCTCTTTCCACTTTCAATCCCAACATCTCCCCCAAACCTTGACATATAAAGATATAAAGATATAAAGAAAAAACTATCCTTCCCCTAACAAACTATCTGCTTAAAGTATCTCTGGATAAACTGATTTATTCCAAACCTCATTTGCCTGATCCCCTTAAAATAAATCACACCACACCAAAATGGCATATCATGACATTTGTATTAAAATATTCTTAATCATAACTTTGTTGAATAGCATTCATAGATTTATTAATCACAACATGAACATCCATGTAACAAATTAACAGGGCACAAAATAAGTATTGTTACCTCAGCTGCTCACTTACTCTTATTTATTAGAAACAGTGTACCACTGCTCACTTCCATACCCAGCCAACCTCCTTGCAATCGAACACCAGAGGAGGAACAGAAGAGGGACAAGCCTGATCCTCTTCTCTGCCCACCAGACTGACACAGGCTGTTCCCCCTCTATTACTCCAACACTTTCAGCAAACCTTCCAAAACAAAGCCAGATATACATTAAATAAATCCAGTCCTAACTCACTCAGGTGCACTCAATCCTTCCTAAACCAAATCAGGTCCCTATCATCGAAGTCCCTATGATCTATCATATGAATACCCAAATTCACCAAAAGCCTTGAAAACCTAAAATTAACAAACCAATGGACCCACTCAATACCCATAAAACTGCCCACATTCTTCCATAACAAATGTAATACTGTTTCAGACCACATAACACTCATTCCCAGAAATCCTGGAAGTCTCCTCTTTACAGTAGCTAAGTTCTTCAATATCCTAAACATCAACTGCTATTTTGGAACTACTACCAAATCATTACCTGCTAAATGAACCATTAAAACTTGTGGAATCCCAAGCCATGACTGTATGCGTGCAAACTCCTCCATGAGGTGATACCATCTGAGGCATCTAATACCATGCCATAGGAGTCTCCACCCATAACGATGTAAACTCAGCTCGCTACCATCTAGCCTAACTGGAGCCATTATGCCACACAATAAATATAGGAATGACCCAAATGACAACCTCTTCATCTAAAAAAAAAAAGAAAAAAATAGCAACAACCAAATTAACAGTTTTCTAATATTAAACAAAAAGGCATCTGTAGGCTGATAACCTACCCACTTCTCATGCCAAATCTGAAGTCTTTCCAATGTGAAATGAGTGAGTAGAAAACCTCTCTCGCTGAAAACCAAAACACTGAAAAGTCTTTCTCATCATGCCCACAAACTAATTTACTGTTATCACCCTATCCCCTTTCGAATGAAAAACCAAGTCCTGTAGACTCCCAGCAAGAGACAGCTGTAACCTCCTGGTCCACCACACTGGGCACATCAATTCATCTCTATCCTTTGCCAAAACAGTTTGCATGCCCCTTCCCATCTGGTCTGTTTTAATCTACGCAATCATATCTCTATTGACATAGAAAATATAGTTACACCTTGCCAAACTAGCCATCTCAATAACTCTAACACCCTAAATGCTGCATTATACACCCACAAATTATAATTCACTGAGTCACCAGTCAATAACTCTAAACCCTGCAACAAAACCTTAAGAACCTGTCTTGTCATCGGCCTTCACCTATCTGCCCCGCTACCGGCTATGTTACCCCCACACATACGAAATACTGCCCGAGATTTCATCATGTCCTGTAACCCTGCCACCAGTGTCAATATGCTAATGTCAGTCAAATCTACCTTAACCAACTGAACAGCCTTTCCTTGCACCCAAGCGTGAGCTAAATATTGCAATAACAATTTCTCTGACCAAACTCCCTCTTCCTCAGGCAGCTGCAAAACAAATTTATCAAACTCATGTAAAGCCCTTTCATACACCTTCCTTGTAGAAACTGCCCAAGACTGCTGAACCAACTGTCTCATTACTTCACTCCAATCCACCACACCTCTTCCGGCAACAAAAGTGGTTCACCAGCTGCCTCAGGGGCTAACTGCCATAACCTGCGAAACTGAAAATGAAACAAACTGTCAGCAATCCCATTCTTAGAACCTGCCAAATGAACACCTTTAAAAGAAAAGTTTATTAACAAACTGTTCAAAACCAATTTAGGTAATACTAACAAAAATAATCTGGATATTGTTGTCTTTGACTGTAATACCTGCACCACAGCAATATTGTCCGAATAAAAAATGACACCCCTCCCCACCACGCAATTGTTCTTGCCACACCACAGATGCTGCCCACATAGGCATCAATTCTAAAAAGGCTTTTTTCCATTCATCCTTCCAGTCTTCTGGCGATCTAGCACCCATCCCAATTACCCCGCCACGTCTGACAAAAATTGCATCACCCCTTAACCAACCTAACCTACTGCCAAAAATGAAATACCATTAAATTGATCCAAAAAGGATAACCACAATGTGAAATCAGCACAAATAAGCTTACCAGTCTTCACCCAATAGTGTTTGCTTCTCTGAGCTTTCAACAAAAATGCCATGGACCTGCAAAGTCTACAGCCTGGATGAATTGCATGGCAGGCAAGATTCATTAGCTCTAAGAGCTCCAGAACATCCCTAATCTGCACCACGTCCTTGCCCATCACCCAAACAATCTTTTCCCTCAAATGTTGTATTTTCTCAAGCAGCAGACAAAACAACCCCCACCCCCAGATCCACTAATAATCCCAAAAAGCACAATGCCTTGGTAGAGCTTCCAACTTCTGCATAGCCAACCGGACACCAAACTAGCTCCTTGCACATCACCAAAAATGCCCACATACCCTCAAGTATTCCTTCAAACCCTTCACCATCCAAATAATTCACAGCCTTCTAAGTGCCTACCCTTTGCTGCCAAATCCTATGGAGTATGGTACTAAATATCTCAATGGTGGAACAGGCCACTGAACACCCCTTTGGCATGGTCTTGTCAAAATAAAATTTGTTTTCAACCTCTATGCCCAACAAATGCCCCTCTTCCTCCTATACCAGTAGTAAACGAAAGGCAGAATCAATACCTACATTTACCAAACATGGATCTGTAACCTCCCCCCCCCATGACTTCTACCAAATCATCCATTAAAGCATACCTGACCTTTGTATCCTCTTCAGAAATAAAATCATTAACTGAGTTCCCTTCAGGAACATCTCCCTCCTAAACCTTTGCACACCCTTTACCTAGCCTTCCACTAACAATCTAACTACTTAAAGTGTCTCTGCAGAAAGTGATTTTTTCACAAACCTCATTTAACATTAACAATAAATCAGAGTTAGGTTTATATGTCAAGCATACCATCATAGAAACATACTAACAGTAGTATAGACAATAGGGTTAGACAGTCTAAGAGGAAGGAAAAAGGGAAAAAAAGACATATAAAAGGGGGAGAGGGAAAAATAAAAAAATATAAAAAGGCGAAGAAAAATAAAATGGTGAATGGTAGAGCTGCAATCTGGAGTTATGAGGTAACTTATGTGAAAAGGCAAAATTAAATTAACCTGGAGTGGTTATGCAACTGCATTGTTTTTGAAAGCATTTTCATTGAGCTCAATTGCCTAGGAATTTTTTTAATTTTGAGAGAAATTTATTTCATTTGTTGTATTTTATTAAACAAGTGTACTGGAAGCCACTAATAACAAAGTTTGCATTCTCTGATTATCTCCAATTTCTAGATTAGAGTTGTGGAGTAGATAGAGCTTTATCTTAGCACAGCATACAATTGGCACTAGACCAAGAGAAACTAATCCCTGATAAAGTGTGAGTTTATCACAAGATGTACACACACACACACGCACACACACACACACACACACACACACACACACACACACACACACACACACACACACACACACACACACACACACACACACACATCACCCCCACTCACATTTATGCAGCAGTTTGGAGGATCATCTATTCATCTACAGTATCAGTGTCCCTACTTACTCATGCCACATATGCTGAAGTACTATTTAGTCCCTTACACCAAAGGAGCTGCCCTTTGGCTAATAGCTCTTTTACCTCTACATCTTTAATACCCTTTACCTTCATTGGGACCACATCATAAATTTCTTTTCAGGGATAGTCTCACACCATTTGGTTGAATTCTTTATGGTCCAAGATCTCAGTCAATTCCTGTACTCTTATACCCAGGAGCTGCAACCTTCCATTCTGCTTCTAGCAGACTCAGATTTTTCCATTAATATAACTATTATTTTAGCCTCTCCACATTCTTCCATTCTTCCTCCTTGATATATATATAGCAGTAAAAGTGAAATTGGAGAGTAGAAGAAAGACCACTCATGATAGGGAACAAGGGTCAGAGCTCATAGTAAGCTACTGCTATTTAAAGGAGAGGAAAGGGGAATTTACGTAATGTATCTGTCCCTATATATATATAGGGACAGATACATTACGTAAATTCCCCTTTCCTCTCCTTTAAATAGCAGTAGCTTACTATGAGCTCTGACCCTTGTTCCCTATCATGAGTGGTCTTTCTTCTACTCTCCAATTTCACTTTTACTGCCTTTCTTTACAGTGATAATTATTTTACCTGTACCCCCCCATTTTCTGCCATTTCACAGCACCCCATAGAAAGGCACATCAAACTCCACCCTCCCATTCATCATCATTGCCTGCTTTGCAGAGGCACCTATTATAAATAAATACAGAAATAAATAAAGACATTTTCATCTTGCACAGATATGTTTTAAGTCCTTCAGAGGATAAAATATGTCCCATGCATTTGAATGAGTTTACACACGTCTCACATTTGCTTAGCTTCAGTTTTATTCCTTTCTGTCTCAGTCTATCAAGTAGTTTAAGTAGACATTGTATGATGTTCCAATTTAGTTGTACCTGTAACTCCACGCTTCTGGGCCAGTAATCAAGGAACCGCAGTCCTCACCACTGACACTGATAAAGCATCTCACCATTGCACTGTGTTCATGATGTTGCCTGTGAATAGTCAGAGTGCAACACAGTTACTTAATGGTACATCCCATGACCAAAATATTATTCACATACTGCAGAGATTTCACAACTTCTGATTTTATTTAATATTCTAAATGTTGCTGTTTCCTGTTCTTCTTGCTGCATGGATTGCATAACTCTTATATGGCGTTCACTGTTTCATATTTCCCACACTGCATGTTGATCTCTGCCACTGTTGGTAGCTCCTTACAAATACTTAGAATCTTCCGGATTCTCTTTCTTTTGATAAGAAAACACGACACCTTTGGAATCTACTACTATGTTGGCTTAGGGAATGCTTTGTCTTGCCTTGCCCTAAGAGCACTCCAAGAACTACTTACTTGACCTATGATTTAATGAAAACACATTGAAGCTATTATTACTTCTGCCATAGCTACCTATTTTATTAATTCTGATGTACTACTTTCATTGTTTGTTTTATCTGTCATAATTATTTAATTATTGTTCAAATGCACAGTTAACAAACTACAATAAAATATGTGCAGGCCAAGTTAATTCCATTACAGAGTTCTGATAATATTTTAAAAAGCAAACTCAAGTAAATACCATATTAAGATTTTGCAATGGGTGCCAGAAATTCATGACCCAAGAGGTGTTCCTATTTTGCTGAGTGCCAGTAATGAACAAGAACTTAAGTGCAGGGAAGGGATAGGGACTGTGTAAAACAAACTGAATATACTGACTACATAAATAAGATAGTGACAGTAGTCAAGCTAACAATATGGATTCTCAGGACTGAACTAAGTGAATTAAAATTGAGCATCATTCCATACAAACAGTAGAAGATGCTGTAACAGCAAGTGCCAATGGATATAATGTGTCTGCCCTTGATGGCAAGATATGCAAGCAATAATGCCTAACAGGGTGTGTGTTATTGTGTAAATAACGCCCATCCAGGGGTGTTATAAGACCTGATGCTATAGGCATTACTGCACTTAGAGAATGGTCTGTCTGTAAAATTGTTGTAGTTTACTTACATTTTAAAAATTTTAATTAGTATATTATTTGTTTATCTATTTTTTATATGAAATAGTTTCTCCACCTAATTTTTCAGTTACTGTAGTATATGAAAATGGTGTTGGAAGAAGCATTTTATATACAAAATATAACATTAAAAAAAAATCTAGATATTTTATTTATTTTTGGGTCCCTTGCTCCTAACATGTGGGGTTTGTTGCCAGTCTTTAGGGACTGAATAACATTAGTTTGACTTTCAGACTTTATTTCCTTCAGAAAATTCACGTTAACACAAATCCTGCTATTTTAGCTACTTTGCAATTTATAAAAACAACATTTAA